>NC_057690.1:2898344-3073344 GCF_014466175.1 Vespula pensylvanica | reverse complement strand
CACTCATACAGTCACATTCAAAGAAAAAGAAAGAGACAGAGAGAGAGAGAGAAAGAGAGAAAGAGAGACCATAGCCGACCACCTTCGTTCTCTATCGTCCTTATATTTCTCGCACTCCTTTCCGCCTTTCATTCTACGAAAGACCAAGCACAGTATCTTTCTAAAACTTCCCTTCCTTTCTTCCCAGCCCTTCTCTTCTTTCATCCTTTCTCACTCCCTTCCCTTTTATTTCACACGGTCTTCTTTCCCTATACGAAATCCTTCCGTCCGATTTTCTCCTTCCACTTTTCTGTATGGCCTTCCTTCTTATCCATCCTCTTATACTCCTATTTATTTTCTACTAGTATTTCGTACTTTAGTCGTCCTCGATCTAAATGTTTTTCTCGTGTGCCGATTCCAATCGACGAATGCTAATACTTTCATTCAAACTGATCTTTGAACGATTCAAAAGGAAAGGTATTAGTCTCGTTAATGTATATTAATGAATAAAATAAAATAAAACAAAGTAAAACAAAATAAAAAAGGAAGAGAGAGAGAGAGAGAGAGAGAGAGAGGAATAAGGAATAAATTTTGTTTCGTGAAAATAATTCGTCTTTCGAAATAGTAAAACGAAATAAAACGAAATCAAACAAAATCGAATAATAAAATTTATATAATTTACAAGAAAACTAAAAGACAAAGGAACGATCGTTGCCACAGAAAGTAACGAGAAATGTTCGTCTTTCTCTTTGGATGATTTAACACCTCCATTGAACGTTCTCATATCCTTTCCCAACACCATCCTTGATTTTAACCTTTCCTCTCTGTCGTCCTTCTTTTTCCTTTTTCTTTTCTTTTTTTTTTTAGTTTCCGTTACTTCCACTTCCCTCGCGCTTACTTTTTTACTCTTTCCTTTTCTATTAGAGATCACCGTTGCACTCAGACAAACTTTCGAGTTAGTTCAAAAAGAGAAAAAGAAGAGAGAGAGAGAGAGAGAGAGAGAGAGAGAGAGTGAGAGAGAGAGAGAGAGAGAGAGGAAGGAAGGGCAAAGGCTTGACGCGAGCATTCGTACTTTCTCTTCCGTACGAACTTTTGGATTTCCTGCGTTTCATTACGCCTCTACTATTTCGCTCCTCCTCTCATCCTCTCCCTCCTTCTCTCACTCCCTCCTCCTCCTACCCCCTCCACGACCACTTCTCATCCTTCCCATCCAACCAACATCACTACTACCACTACCATCTTCTTCACCCAACTCACTCCTCGTCTCTTTTCGTTGCTTTCTCGTCGCGAATGCCAGGCAGCCAGCCAGGAAGTATTCCTCCTATTTATTCGGCATGAATTTTGATAAGACCCTCGACCTTTTCATACGGCTAACATTATCTTTTAATAAGACACGATCTTCAGAAACGGCGTGCTGCCTGTAGAAAGAGAAAAAGAAAGCGAGAGAGATAGATAGAGAGAGAGAGAGAGAGAGAGAGAGAGAGAGAGAGAGAGAGAGAGAGAGAGAGAGAGAGAAATGGAAAGATAGAGACAGAGCGAAAAAGAGAGAACATTGAAAACGTATGGAAATGTATTCCCTCGATTTACTCGATAGACTGACTAGTCGGCTCGTTTCTAATATATATCTTTACGTCGAGCTTGGCAGTGATGAAATTGATAATAACGAAATATTAACAAATATTTTTTTATCTTGACATCGAGTTTGCATCGATTTTCTATCGGTTTTATATAGAAAAGATGTTTGTTTCTTTTTTTCTTGTTTTCTTTCTTCTTCTGATTTTTAAATCGGTACGAAGAAAAAGAATTTTGAAAAGTTGTATAGAAAATTCATTGAAAATTAGTATTAAAAAAAAAATGTTTATTTTATTTTATCTATACGATAGATGAGTATAAAATATCTCACATTGTAAAAATTTTAAATGAACCATTGATATTTTTCCCCTAAGTGTTGAAAAGGATAAATTAAAAAAGGTAAAACAAGGGAAACGTTTAATTGCTATTTAAAAAAAAAAAAAAAGAAAACAGTAATAAAATAAATTAACGTTGAAATAAACGATGTCAATAATTTTCAAATCTCAACGCGTAAAATTAAAGGAGCGATATTTTATGGTACAAATATTGCAAAATGTTTGAACGGTAGATAAACCTCGATGCGCGTACTCGATTCGAATTATTAAAATGATTCTTTGGGATATATATATATATATATATATATATATATATATATATTTGTGTATTTGTTTTCACACACGTATAAAACACGTGTATTCGTTGAAACGGGCGAGAAATCAATCGGGAATGAAAACGCTTAAAACGCAAGTAGCGACAAGCGGGAAGCGAGTCATTAGATTTATACGGTTCTATACGCTTTTGCGGGAACGATTTGCGTGGCTTATCGTTCTCGATTACTCGAGAGGTATACATATAAAGGTAGAGATATACGTAGATATAACGGTTACGTATGTGTAACGGCGGAAATTTCGGTAGCGCATCGTATAGATACGCACGGACTCGCGCGCATGCACCAGTGATAAATGTACGTGGCAGCTGTTGCTACGGAGCTGAACGCGGCGAGTATCATAAATATTATAACTAAAGTAATCCGATAAGGGCCAAACTGTACCCCGCCCGTGTTCCCACAAACTTTCAGATGGATAAGCTAATCGTACTCCTACAAATTTTTGGTTAATTTCATTAAAACTTTACCGGGATATTAATCCAATAATTAAGATCTACCTATGTACATTTACAACATTCCTTCTGATTATGTCCCGAAGAAATTCAATGTTTTTGACAACGTTTCGACGAAAAGGAAAAAAGAAGAAAGAAAGAAAATTGAAAAGAATATTTAGAAAAAGAAGAAACGAACGAGAAGGAAGAAAAAAGAAATTCTATCCCGGAGAAAAAGTCCACCGAAGTGTCGTTGGAAATCGTCGTTTCCTTTCAAATGATCGATACAGATGAAGCAAGATGAGAAATATTAATAAACGAAATGCGGCGTCCCTCGGATAACGAGTTCGCCGTATGGCTGGCATTTCCCAAGGGATAAAGCAACCGGATTCTAATTACTTAGCGAAATCCTTGTCCCAGGGAAAACGTTATACGACACTACACCGTACTGGAACAATCTATTTCGAGGTTCTACGTCTCTTTTACGGATGGCCATGTTTCTCACAACGAACGTTAGACGAAAAAAATCTCCGAATTTCGTTGAAATAAAATGAAAGGAATTCTGGAAATAAGATTATCGGGTGATCTTCCTCGTTCGACGTGATTTTTATTGCATTGCCATGATGTATTCTCGTTAACGGATAATGCATCATTAAAGGAGATTGAGAGAGCTAGAGATAGATAGATAGATAGAAAGATAGAGAGAGAGAGAGAGAGAGAGAGAGAGAGAGAGAGAAAGAGAGGGATGGTATGTGACATCCGTTAGTCGTGGGAAAGCCGATCGATTTCCCCTATCCCTTGTGTATATCGACTGCACGTTGTTCGATTAGCCGCGTACGTCAACGGATCAAACATATTTCATCGAGTGTCCATATAGTAGACTCTCTGGCCATGAAACTCACGATATACTGTCTGAGAGTGCCTGTGGAGTATCATCTCATATATCTAAATGCGTACGTAAGTAAATAATAAATTTTTCAATTAACAAGAGAAAGATTAATTCAATGGAAATTACGATGAGAGTATAACGGATCAGTATTCACGGAAAGAAGATTGATGGGATAAACGAATGAAAAGAAAAAACAAAATAATAATAATAATAATAATAATAATAATAATAATAATAATAATAATAATAAAAGTACAAGATAAACGTTGAAGAACTCGAATTTTTTCGTTTTACGAAGTCGGCTAAGACGGAATTATTTAAAATTCACTTGCGTTCATCCCGAATTTCGTTAACCTTGCTACTCTGTCCATTCGTGTGAATCCGAGAAGACTCTCTTCTCATAACGCTTGAATCTTAAAGCGAGCAACTCCGGGGTTGCGAACAGTTTACCGCTATTTGTCCCAGGGGTTGAATATCCGCTTCAGAATACTCATACTTATGTACCACGTATATGTATATATGTATATGTTTAAGCTCGGAATGTAGCAACGTGCTGGAAGAGGTTTGAAAGAAGAATGAAGAAAAATTCTTATTTCGAAAAAATAACGTTAAAGCGTCTACCTTACGGGATTTTTTTGGTTAAAATCTTCCAAAGATTATATATTAGTTTATTCCTTTTACTCCCATAAGTCATAAAAAAGAAAAGAAAAAAGAAGGAAACACCAGAAACAAATTCACGAGTTTGTTCGATGTAATCCTATTATACAACGAAAATAACGAAAAAATTTCGTATTTTCTCGAGTTTTCTTTTACAGGTTAGATATTAAATATAAAGGAGAGGAAAAATAAGTATATATATATATATATATATATATATATATATACATACATATACACACACAGACATATATACATCCGAATGTTTCGTCGTTTCACGTTTCCACAGAATTTATATTTTCTATTTGGATTTGAAAGTATTATAAAAAAATAGTTAAAAGTTTATAAGTACGAATATCAAAGCTTTCTGCATGACTTTTCTCAACGTATACGCATGTATAAGCGAACGGTAGAAATAAAAAGAAAAAAGAAGGAAAAAGAAAAAAGAGAAGAGAGGAAAATAAAATTGAATTTTCCCGATTTTAATAAAAGATCCATTTTCAAAGAATAAATCGACGACTAACGTGGATGTACATATGCATGTATATGCTTACGTCACGCGCGTTCATACGTATGTACGTACGATTGCACGCGGGAAAAATGCTCGTTTTCTAAGAGATCCTTTGGATGGTTTGGAAGCATTCCAACAGTCAGCTGAGCGCAATGCTTCCCACCACCTTGTTCTCTCTATGCTATCTGCTTTATTGAATCACCAGGCCCTGTTACTCCGACCTTTATCCCAGCGGGGCAATCTGCCATCTTACCTTCCATGCCTGCACGCGTGTTTTCTTTCTTTTCTTTTCTTCGTTCTTTCTATTTCTTTCTTTCTCCTTCACTCACTCGTTATTTCTTATTCTTTTTTCTTTTCTTCCTTCCTTCCTTCCTTCCTTCCTTCCTTCCTTTCCTTCCTTTTCTTGAAAGAGAAAATATCTCTTTAGGTACCGTCTTATCGTTTTACACGCCTTCTTGCGATTTTTGTGAAAAAAAAAATATATGTAAATAAATAACTAAAACTGAACTGTAAATATATGAGTAGGTAATGTAAGTATAAAATAGATATAAGTTATGTTCGATCTTTCTTGTTTTCGATGAATTTTTGACGCAATCAATGGTTCATTCATTCATACTTCTATTTTTTCATTGCTTTCTTTCTTTCTTTCTTTCTTTTTTTTTTTTTTTTATTAATTTCGTACATGCGCGCGTACGAGCGATGTCGAATCAACGTGGAAAATATGTTTTTGACGTATACAATTCCTATCCAATTTGTGAAACGAGTTTATTTAACCATTGTAAATTGATAACGTATTCTTTCTCATATTGTATTATCAATTTGACATTACGTGGCTGCATGCATTGTTTCACATTTAGATAATAATTGTAGGAAATATATAACTCCATGAACGATTCTTGCACGTTTCCTACACCGAATTAATTTAATTTTCTACAAAATTTAATAATCAAATTGGATCACCAAGGAAATACAAAATTATTGAAATGTTCCCATTATTGCAACATGAATTCATAGAATTATTTATGTTTCATGACGCAAGCAAAAGGCGGATTACGTAAATTTTTCAAAGACAAATGATAATGCGCTTAATTAATTTCTTACCAGTATTTTCCATACTTCGACGAGTGAACATCGAAGAGAAATAAATTTATTTTTATGGGGGAAAAAAAGAAACAAATACTTTGGATGGTTACTCGTTGGATTATGTCGAACGAATGAAGCATTTAAGATTCTTAAAAACTTTAACACACTTATAATAATTGATCCATTTGCGTGTCCACATATATACACATACACGCGTATATATATTTAGGTAGCAAACTTTATTTTATCGCGATAGACCGAGGGAACATATAGGAAAGTACAGACGATTATGATTTCTACAAACTCGACCTCTTCTCTTGGTCGCTCGCGTTGAACGCGTTAAAACCTAGCGCTACTGGCGTTTACTTAACAAATGTTCTGTATGTACGCTGGGCTTTCCTTGATTTATGAATACCCTTTTCGTTTCCGAGCTGTTCTGTAACAAATTCGTAAATTTATTATACGAGCGTACAACGTGAAAGAGTCTTTTCCTCCTTCTATTTTTTCTTCTCTTCCTTTTTGTTTTTTTATTTTCCTCCTTTCTGTCTCTCATAATTAAAGTCACTTTCTATTAAGAGAGACTTCGAAGTATTACTTGGCTATATAAATTCTGTCGTAGCACTGTTATTAAATATAGCAAACGTTCGTTTCTTATCGCTGAAGGTAAGAAACTACAAAGTACCTATGTATACTTATATACAGGATCTATCGTTGATGAACAAAAGAAATAAGACAAAAGCCATTTTCCATTTCTCCTCCTTTCATTGGTCGATCGTTTGCTTTCAATGTTCGTCTGCAGACTCCGAAGAAGCTACTAGTGCTTCTATCGACCTTGTTCTAGCTTAAAAGCTCCGTAGATTGATTACTTGTTCGCGATGCTTGTTAATTGAGCGATCCCCTCAGGGAAACATCGCGTTTACATGCAATTCCTTTTCTCCCTCTTTCTCTCTGTCTCTGTCTCTCTCTCTCTCTCTCTCTCTCTCTCTCTCTCTCTCTCTCTCTCTCTCTCTCTCTTTTGTGCACCTGGGTATTAAATTGATTATAATACCTATGACGCCGGTAGATGTGCTAATTTGCATATAGACACGTGAACGTGACAGACTCATTAACACGTACGTACATACACTGTTCCATTTTGAAGAAGAAAACTGCACCTGCGACCATTTTACGTATATTTATGAATAGAAAGTAAGAAAAAATGTCAAGTTAAAATTACATAGCTTTACGATACTCTTCCCTATCTACAATAATCAAAGAACTATGTTATTGATAGTCCGACAGACATATAAAAATTTATTCAACGCGTTTTGTATACTTCAATATAATGTAAAACAAACTTTTTATATTAAAAGAAATAAAATATTATTTCTGTAGAAAAATTATAGAATGTATATATTATAAAGGAATGAATATATTAGAAAGGCTCAACGTTTTGGGATTGACCTACGTGTCTAATCATGAATCAAGAGATGTAGGGTAAGCCTACGGCGGATCAAGTAGCGAGATACTCTCCGAAGTACACAATGCAATATGCCGATGTCCCAGCTCCCATACCTACGTAGTAATCCCTCGAAGCGCGAACCCATTGACTGTATCTGGCAGGGTTGTAACTGGGTATTCACTGGACCGTGATTCGTCGAATTCGTACAATTCTACGTTTTCGCGTACACGTATTTTCGCGCTAACATTCGGTGCACAAGACACGCAGCTAATGCATTATTCTATCTTTGTTTACTTTATCATAGCATTACAAATTTCTTTCTCTTTCTATCCGTCTTTCGAATAAGTTGTTGTTTCGACACATCTTTTCGCAAAAATATAAAATGCATATATGTTAATCAATTATTAGTGAATTCCAATTAATATTAATTTACGTTTCATTGATAATACTATTTTCCTCTGAAATTTGTATTTTAATATTTCTTTGGCATGTATTTTTTATCAGCACCATGAACACGATGTAATAAATTTTGTTTCATTATAAAATATTCAGTATTCCAGCAACGATATTACTTTCTTTATAATTATGTATAATAAAATGAGAAACTGTGCACGAGAGAAAGAAAGAGAGAAAAAGAGAAAGAGAAGGAAAGGCAAGAGTTTTTCTTTAAAGATTGTTTTTTAGTAATTTTCTTCTAAAGAAATGCACAGAATGGCTCTCATTATTGTCACTGAGTGCATATCAGTTTCTATGGGATCAAGATGGAAGGTATTTGAGAACGACGAAGAAGCTTTTCATTCTGGAAAATTGTTGAAGAATCTAACAGAGCAATTAAAACTCATCAAGGTGTAAACAGGATGGTGAAATTTGATCGATAAGGATTTAATTAAAACGTGGTCATTCGGTGTTTACTGTACATATATACATACATATATACATACATATATATACATACATAGATACGTATGTATGTACATATATGTTGACTGCGATGACTATATCGATATAGAAATATGAAATACACCTGCGTAGGCGTATGGAACTCACTCGTTGAAGCGTGATATCAAACAATGGGACTCTGCAAGTTACGATATATCCATCTACCGTTTGCATAGTTATGAATATTCCGTTCGAATAATGTATAAGAGCTCGTGTAAGGGGTTACATGGTCTGCTAGAATATTTTCCAGATATCGTTTCTGCAATGTTCGTGTTCATACCATTAAAAAGAAACACACATACGCAAAAATAAAAATCAAAGAAAAAAGAAGAAACAAAAAAAAGGAAAAGAAAAAAAGGAAGAAAAAAATATTGGATAAAGAAGAAAAAAAATAATAAAGAAAAAAATATCGAGGAAAAATCGGTCGATCGGTCAGTTTCCAATGTAATCGAATTGCGTCGCGATGTAGTCGAGAACGAACGGGAAGTATAATTTCAATTGGAACTTCCAAGAGAATAGACAAGAATCAAAGTCGACGACTTTGACGTCGTTCTTATAAAGCTTGCAGTTTCCTCTGATCTTTGATCATAATTAATTACGTAAAAAAAAAAAAAAGGAAAGAGTATCGGACTCTTTTCTCGCGATATTACTTATCGAGAACTTGCGAGGATTCATAAGAACGGTAAAAAAAAAAAAGCAAAAAATACAAGAAAGAAAAAAAATGGGGAAAAAATTTCGATTAATTAAATATAAGTCACATCGCAAAAATAATTACTTGTAAAATCTAAATTGATACTGTCGATCATTTATCAAATGTAACGTGTCGATTTTTTTTTTTTTTGTCGAATGCAAAATAAACATTTCTCTGTTCATTTCCATCGTGTCGAATCCATTAAATTTTTCCATTAATTTTATCCTTCAGTGGCATTAATTTTGACATTCTTTCAATAGAAAATCACCTATTGCATATTTTTCATCCCTATATAATCTTTAACCTACATTCATATCTTTTATAATCTATGAATTCTCTTTGTACGTTTTATACAAGGATTTTTTATTTCGAACCTTGCTACGAATTAATTCGACGAATTGGATTTTCTTCGTGGCGAGCGTACGATATTTGAGGTGAAATTGTTTGAATAATGCGCATTGTGAGAAGTAGCGAATTAAAACGCATTGCATATAGAATGGCGTTGAATCTCTACAGGGTGTAGAACGGAATTATACGAGAACGAAATTTCTAAAGACAAGTAGATTTTACGAATTGTCTCTCTCCCTCTCTCTCTCTCTCTCTTTCTCTTTCTCTTTCGTTCCTTCTTTCTCACTTACTTTCTCTCTCTCTCTCTCTTTCTTTCTCTCTCTCTCTCCCTCTCTCTCTCTCTCTCTCTCATACATATACAAATATACACATTTTTTTTCTCGTTTTTCCTCTTTTGGCGAATGGTCGAGTAGTGTAAATCGGTCAAACTCATTATTATAGTCCTTACCGAATTTGGAAAACTTTTTCCTGTTCTCACTTCGATCGAATTAATTCAAGTCATTAGTCGTAGAACTCCGCGAACTGTATGAATAATAATGCCCTATGAATAATTTGCCGCGGGAAAGTGTTGCGTTGAACGCACGTTGGTAGTTCCGATATGAAGCTCGTGTTAAATTTTAATTTTAATCACGTTGCCGTTACGTTAGTAGGTTCTTAGATGAAAACGGTCGTATGCATGGAAAAGATCCTGGCATAAAAGCTTTTTTCCTGATCTTTTTTTTTTCGTCAGCCTACTCTTATCCTTAAAAAGAATTTTTTTCCAAATGGCTGAGCTATCTCGAATTCCGCTTCAATGGCGGGCACGTTTGACGATTACAACGTAGCTAGGGACGTAACGTGAAATTCTCATGTGACACAAACTACTATTTTGGGAATAGTTTGAATTTTAATGCGGGTACGCGTAAAAAAGTTTTCCTGTTTAAACGCCAAGGAATTGTTTACGTTACATTACGATCAGGATAACCTTTTAAGTCGGCACTTAGTCGGATTTTATGGGCGTCCTTGCCTGATTAGACATTTAAGATATACCTCGTTTACTTGAAACAGTAGATAAAATAATTCCACTTGTTAAGATACTTTTTATTTAAGATATTTCCTGAAAGAATATACTAGAAATAATGCAATGCTTAAGAGAAATGAAATCTCCCATAAATCCGTTCTCAAACAGACATCATTTCGTTTGCTTAATCCTATACGTTTCAACAAAACAAAAAGAATGTTTTACTTATGTTTATTCACTTTGCACTATTCCCCTATCCAATTACGTGAGCCAGCTTAAACAGACAAGCTCGTTAGTTCCATCGTCACATTAACTGGCGATACGTCTCGAGTTCTAAGGCAGATTGCTGCTCAAGGAGTCCGTTTGTCGGTTGCATCCGAACGTTTGATCGTGACTACTTAGCAAGAGGGTGAAGGAAATACTCTTACTGAGAATGAGAAAGTGGAGAGATAGAGACGGAGAGAGAGAGAGAGAGAGAGAGAGAGAGAGAGAGAGAGAGAGAGACAGACAGACAGAAAGAGAGAGAGAGAGAGATAGCGAGGAAGCAAAATCCGTTTCAGTGTGCTAGGATACGGAGCTTAGTACTCGACACACTGCCTCTTCCTCGCTTTCTCACTTTCCTCAGACTCTCAGCACGGTTCAGAAAGGACACTACTCGGCCACAGGCTAGGGAATTTCGGGCGGTGAGAGGGTACACTCTCCGGGGAGGAGATAAGTGCTCCTTGTCGAGTTCGCGTGTTTGAGTGGCAGAGAATTGCACGGCAGGGTCATCGCTGAGAGCACCGGTGCTTCGGTCGAACTCAAACTATCGTCCCACTAAATCGCTCGTATTACAGAATTTCCTCTCTCTCTCTCTCTCTCTCTTTCTCTCTAACCACTTTTATATGGAAGTCTATGTAACATAAATAGAGTGTATTAGAGTACAAACGCAACAACAGTGCGTTTGTGAAACAACTATTACAGAAGAGACTTTCTGTATTTAAAAAGTGGTATCGTTTGCGCATTTAATATTATATTGCACAAATTAATATCATAAATTATTCTACTTAGAGTAATTAAATATCTTGACGTAACCGTAGCAGTTGTATAATTTTCCATGATATTTCGTATTTCTTGATATCTTGACTCAGCTTGTATGGATCCCAAGATGTAAGTTCAGTGACTACGAAAATCCAACTTTATAATCTGCTCATAATCTAGAGAGATAAATTATAAGAACATTCATCTAATCGTGAATATCATTGTACGTAGAATATCTACGTAGAAATACTCGTGTATATTTAACGTTAACGTACCGCGTTCGAGTATCTTCACAAAGTTTTGGATCGATAAATAAACTTTCCTCGTGTACTACGTGAAACTCGTCGACTTCAATTTCCACCCAACACACACATAAATACACACAAACCATTGAACACGTACGATACGAAATATGCGAATTATACTCGACCAACTTTTCACTTAGTATGTCATGACTACGTTATTAATAAAGTAACCAAACCGAATCGCGAGAAAAATTGAATTTAAAAAAGAATTTTCCTTTCTATCGGTTATCGCAAGTAACGCGATTGCATGTCTCATTACATACTAATTACCACATTAATCGTATTCCAATCCGATCGTTTCAGTTTCAATCGGTCCATTTGATCGAGCGGCTGATCGAGCTCATTCGGCATTTAAATCGAAATTCGACGAGTTCCCATTTTCCGAGTATTTACGCGCTCATAAATTAAGTCGAACGTGCATCGGATATATCCGTTGGTAGGTACGATTCTCGAAGTTGGCCGATGTTCGCACAATAACCCACCCTTCGTTTCCCTTCGTCGAGGTACTGCATCACTCTCTCACTCTCTCATTCACTCAGTCTTACTCTCTCTCTCTCTCTCTCTCTCTCTCTCTCTCTCTCTCTCTCTCTTTCTCATCACGTACACACGCATATACATACTCACACACACCATTAGTTGCTCTCCTTCCTTGTTATTACACTTCCTGCTCTAAATGGAGCGACACATTACCCCGGCTTACCCATCATCGCTCCTACCTACGATACCCACGGCGTTCCTGATATCGCTCGAAAACTGCCTCGCCTCCATCCGACCGTCCGTCTAATCTGGACCGTTCTGCAATTACCCACTGCAGGATGTACTCTCTCGTCGACCATAAACGAGCGTTTAAATCGAATCTCGCGCATTGTCCTTATCACAGGACACGAGCTAGTATTCTCCTACGTCTCTGTCTAAGTTTATTTTGATCATCGTTCCCGATAAACATTGCATTAAACTATCTTCCATGTTTCTTGAGAACAAAATAGATTCTCAATGATTTTTATAACGGAGAATTTCGATCACCATTTCGGACATATAAGCCAGAGGAAAAGAATGAGAAATTAGAAACGAGTTTTAAATCTGGAGGATTAATGGATCTAACGAAGAAGAAAAAGAGAGAGAGAGAGAGAGAGAGAAACAGAGAAAGAATGAAGCACGAGGCAAAACACGATCGTATATCACTTCTCGTTCCTTATGTTCTTGGAACGACTCAAGAACGTCTTAACTTGCCTGCGGTGCCAAGGATTCGATTTAAATCTTTCTTTAATCGTGTCTTAGCGTGCTCCGCGAAACACTGTGTTCGAAACGATTTGAAAAAGGAATAAAAAGAGAGTTCGAACGAGCGTGCCAAGAATTATCACCCGAGTTCCTTTCGCTTTCAGATAGTGGACATGATCTCCGGTTGTAACGACCCACGTGCACAGACTTTACGACTTTACAACGAGCTTAAACTTCGAGAATACTAAGTACGTGATCAATTTTATGGAACGTATTTATTTTTGTCATGATTTTGTTCTAATTGGAGAGACCTACTATTATTTATCTAAGAATTCAAATACCTATCTTGAACGAATTTTTTTCTTTTTTTTTTGTTTAAACAAATAAATATTAAATAGTTGTGGAAATATGATTATTCTGGAGTAAAGAAAATCTACAAAATTAGATCATCTCTTAGAAAGACTGTGTTAAAAAAGAAAAAATACTTTTTAACGACGTAAGACGCATCATCGAGCAAAGAAATAATTTTTAATCTCGGTCCTGTAATTTTCTTTTGAAAAAATATTCTTTTTCAGTAATCACGTTTTAATGTTATCTATAATGACGCGGTATCTTTTTGAAAATCTTAGAACGATACACGAATGTCGGTTGAAACCACGGACAGACCGTGTGCACCACCGCAAAATAGGAATCATGGATAGGAACAACAGCAGGAGTCAGGGCAGCTGTTGTGGCCATTGCGGCGAGTAATCCTTGGGGAGAGAAAGAGAAAGAGAGGATGGGAGGGAGGGAGGGAGAGAGAAAGAGAATGGGCATCGGGCAGACACTCACTGCTGGTTCTACCGTTGCTATTGGACAACTATGAAATCGAATTAGTGACGGAAGCACGCTATTCAACTCTTTGCTACCACCGAATTTCTACTCTCTCTCTCTCTCTCTCTCTCTCTATTTCTCTCTCTCTTTCTCTCTTTCTTCTTTTTCATTCTCTTTGGCATTTGGTAAACAGAGTATAGAAGATTATTCAAACGATGATATAGTGGTTGTTCGTACTACTCGTCGTCGATCGACAAATTATTCGAATTTCATGGGCGATGACCCATGATATCTGCGAGAAAAGCACGAATCGAAAATGGGATTTCCCAGCTCTCTTGCATATTGTGCTCGAATGCTGAGAGAACCAAAAGTAAGCGAGAGAAAGAGATGAAAGTGTTCTAGACGATCGGAATCGCAGATGTTACAACTACAGGAAAAAAGATCCTCCGTAAGATTTTTCTAAGAGACCGAATAGACTCTGCTGACGATGCTTGCTCAAGGTAAAGTCACTTAGCGAGTCGTCCATCTTCTTGGGAAAGTATAATTCCTTTAAAAAAATAGCCTCTCGTCTATAGCGACTATTTCACGAACTTCGAATGAAGAATTCCGTTTAAACGATAAACGGATTAATGGCACAGCCCTTGCCAATTATTTCGAACGAGCACAGCTGCGAAATGATTTTGTCCGTCGTTAATCGTTTGCATCGGGCACGTCGACACGTTCGTTTCATTGGAACGCGCATTGAAAAAGTGCACATGAAAGTCGGACAGAAGAGATGCCTTAATCGACGGAATTAAATTCCAGCCTGTCGAAACTTTGAATTACGAGTGGTTGCCACGTTGTTAATTTCACGTCCGTCAAAATTGTGTCCTGTAGTGGAAACGAGATTTATGTGCATGTCATTATTATTACTCTATCCGTCCTTTCATCTTTACAGACGAAGATGTCCGATGAGAATTCTTCTTCCAACGACTCCAACAATTCTTCTTGATTTATATTTAGAATTATCTTTAAATATAATTATTGGCAATAAAGTGATTAATTAAAAAGAAAAATACGAAGAGACTTCTCTGCTCTCTTAAGAAAATCTCTCTCTCGAAGAAGAAGAAGAAGAAGAAGAAAAAGAAGATGACGAATTATGTGAAATATCAGTAACGTTTAGTCTACTCGGTTACCAATAAAAATCTTATTACTTAAAAGTTTTTTTTTTTTTACAAATGTCCTATATTTGGTTCCATATCTATTCGTTAGGTATATAAGAAAAACGCAGGGAATAAAAAAAGCAAATCGCATTCATTTCGATGAATTCTTTCATCTCCATAAAAATCATATTTTCGTTTAAATCGTTGGCCAGAGACAGTACGTCCTTTCTCTGCATACTCAAAGAGACATTATTATTTAATTAAAGCGGAAACTTGTCTCGCGTGTACCGGTACGCTCGAACGAAACGCACAAGAGCAAAGTCAGCTCTTTTGTTGGGTGACGGGCTGTATATTCGCTAGTATAAAACTGCTCGACAAATTAGCGAATCGTTTCTTCCCCTTCCTGTAAGCCACCATCGTCGCGTAATAAACTTCACAATTATCAAAATTAATTAAATTCGACCAGCGACGTGTAGCCAAATTGGTCGAGCACGGCTGTGCACGAGTGAAAGACTCGTTTCCTCTGCTGATTTAGAGTTTAAATGAATAGTCCCTTTAATGATAACGTGTTAAGGGTGATATTAGAACAGAAAAAAGTTAGAAAAATAATTGTAAAACATAGTAATTAGAATCTTATCCCTAAGAGTGTTACAAAAGTTATCGTTGCATTACAATTAATTATTTGTTACGACGTTTCTTTTATCGTTTCATTAGTAAACCCAATATGGTAATACGTTTATTTGATGGGGGTTATCAAAAACTTTAATTATGATTTTTCAAATGAGATTTCTAATAAATAAAGAACGTATCTCTATATATATTTTTTTTCATTTTTTTTTTTTTTGAAAGATATTTGTAAAAATCCCATTCGAGATATTTATTCGGGATGAAATACAAAATCTTGTCATATGTAATAAGTATTGCGATATATTTCTATCTACTATGTAAACGAAGTGAAATACATTGAATTACTTATACGAACTTCGGAAATAACACAAAATTTCGAAGTGACTGCGAGTATATTTATTATGCCGCTGTTTAATTGACAAACCCGTTTTTATACCTCATTCCGATTGATTTTATTCGATCTTTATAATATTTCGTTCGAAATGAGGACAGTTAAAAATTTTTTGATTTTCCAATCAGAATCAGGCAAATATCTATAAGTTATAGATACTAAACTGAATATGAGAGTTCGACGTGCTCGCGCAAAATATTATTTTATTTAATATAAAGTGGAAATATGAAAAATAAGTGCAATTAATCACATAGGTAGAAATACGGTATCGCGTTCGTCCGAATCGATAGAAACAAAATATAATTCACATGACCCGTTTATTTTCCCTCGTCTCCGCAAAAATATCGTCGGCAAAAAAATGTCTACCCATGTCTTTCTAGAAATTCTATTTTGCGTTCTGAATCATTGATATCCTATTACGCTTCTCGTTTCGGGCAGTTATCCTTAGTTGACGGTTTATTATTAACGACAATAATTTGTGACGATCACACGTAATAACATTAGAAAATGGTATCCAATAAATGTTCTATTAAGATGGAAAATAAAATGAATCAAGTCTCGGATAGTTCCTTTTTTCGAAGCTCCAATTTCATCTTGGCAAGTTACGAACGATGCGAAAAATAAACTGAGAAAATGAACGAACGAAAGAGATGGAGAAAGAAAGAGAGAATAACGAGAGAAAAAGAGATGGATAGATCGAAGACAGGATACCTTCTAACGTCGTAACTTGAAAATCAAGATCGAACGCATACACGCGCTTACCTAGGATCCCTGTCTACTTTTATTCACGTAAGTGACCGTATGAAAAGGACGCGGTCTTCTGTCAAAGTAGTACAGCAATTTCCGCGAACGAGCTTTTCCTTTGACAAGCCGTGTATCTCGCTTTAAGGTGTTTTCACTTCCCTTCGCAATAGAGTCCACACGTATATGGCGTAATTTAAATTGCCGTAATACGTCAAGCTGTAGCGTGACGTTAGCTTCCTAAATAATATGGTGGCTTGCATCCATCGCATTCTACTCTCCGTTCTCTCTACTATACTTCTATATTTACTTTTTTTCTGTTTCTTCCCTTGTTCGTCTTTTCCTTTCTCGTTCCATGCCACTAGAAAGCTTCCTCGTAATATGCTTTTAATCTCAGCCAACGACCCAGCCATCGTTCAACGTGCTTCAACGTTAATCCGCCTTGCGTTTCATTACTTCGATACGTTTCTCCTGAAAGATGATTTAAAAGACAATTTTCTCTCTCGAGCTTAAAAAAATCGTGCTCCGACGCAACGTCCTTCTACTTTTCAATGTCTTAGACGTCGATATTATTAAGAGATGATTTTTTCAAATTAACGAGCTTACTCTTTGGACTCAATTAAACGCCACGACCGCCAACAACTACGACGAGCTCCATCCAATTTGTCCTTTTTCTCTCTCTCTCTCTCTCTCTCTTCCTCTCCCTCCCTCTTCCTCTCTCTTTCTCTCTCACACGGTGAAACTTCTCCGGACGCCGCGGTGCACGTGGGAGAATCCAAACGCGGCAAGTTTAATTCAATCTAAACCGCCGTGTTTGCTCTTCGCTGTGTTTACCACGCGACGACGCACCGCCGCAGTGGCAATTTATGTTACGCTATTGCGTTTCGCGATCAATTTGCATTTAGTCCTAGGGCAATTCTATTTTACGTTACGTTAACCCCTACGATTTGTAATTTGGCAAGAGATAGTCTGACGAATTGTCATCGCGTACTCGATTATTCAGCTATTTGATTTCCTCCTTTTGCTTTTTTCATTCACACCGATTCGATGTTAAATCGATTTCCAAATAAAAGAAAAAGAAAAAGAAAAAAGACGTTCCCTTCAAATAGATGACACATCGTGAAGGAAAAGGAAACGAATAAATTATGATAATTTTTATGAAAAAGAGGTGGATATGTATTAGCCATTAGTATGAATTAATAAATTACGTTCATTTTTATCGTAAGGGATCGAACAAAAAATGCATCCCATGCTGCTTTACCTAAATACTTCGTGTACTCAGAAGTGCATTAAAAATGTATAGTTTAATCGTTTTAGTGCTGACCACATGACATGCATGTATGCATAGTCGGTAGGTTTTGTCACTGAAAAATATATACACCGCGATCGATACGCAAGTAATTGCTGCGTAGTGGATGCTTCGAACTGTGAGGTATTCAATCGATAAAAAGTCGGTCAGAGATAAAAATATAAAATTCTTCAAACATCCTCTTAATTTAGAGAATTTGACGTTCTCTTGATTATAGTATCAAGCGAAAAGAAAAAAAAAAAACCAAGAAAAAACAAAAAAGCGACACAATCATTCTCGATTTTCTGTTAATTTCATTCATCGCATATATATTTATTCGATTGTTTATTTGAAATTGGGAAAGATCAAATAAAGAAGGTTAAACGTTACGATCGATGGAAAATGTCGAAGAAAAAATCATCGAAAACGGTGACCTCCGTGAAAAGTAAGAAACAATACAACGAAAATGCATGGCAGGAGCTTTTGGAATCGCTATCAATTAATGACGATCATTGGTGGTGTATCGTAACTATGATGGTAGAGACTAGGAGTGATCATGCACGATGCGTGTCGATGTTTAACGAAGCTGCAGAAGAGGGGAAACGAAAAGCGATTTATACTCTGAGCCATCAGAAAATGTTAGCTAATGTTAGGTCCCTGTCTAGACAGGATCCAGATAAATGTCCAGTTCTACAACGAGTTTGCCATCATGCCAACAAGCTGCTCGAAGCTAATATTGAATCTACTTGGTCGTTAGCACGTGTTATCAAATATATGATCTATCGTGCTAAAATAGAAGCGGTGTTCAGGATCAAGAAGGAACGAGAATTAAAACGAGCTATCGAAGCGGAATATTATATTATGCAGACTGTTGTCGACCCAAGTAATTGAATTTTCCAATAGAATCGATTGATAGTTGATTTTTAGATCAGTTTATTTTTATCTATTTGCTTGTTTCGTCTGAACAGATTTTATATGACCAATCGTACTACTGATAAAAAAAATAATACATCGAATAATCCTTGTAGCTACGTCGAAAAATGTTAAAAAGAAGAACGATCAGTTCTTGAGAAATAAAGCTAATACTCGGCTTAGAATTCGCGAAGAAGAATGGAGAGACATAGTTTACATCGACGATGCTCCACTCGACGGACCTAATCTCTACGTCGTTTTAACGGGCTTTCACGATCCTGATCTATTCGTAGAACTGATGAACATCGGCGTACCTATGACTTGTATACTCAAGATAAAAAGACCTGGCGAAACATTACAACACATTTCTTCGTTTAACGAAGAAAAAAATCAACATACCGATAGAATATGGTTACGTTTTCCTGGAAGTTACGCCGTGGACAAAGTCGAACTTTATAAATTCTGGACATCGTTGAAAAATACTTTAAAAGATCCACAAGCCATTCAAACGTTTTCTAATATAGCGTTTCTTACGTTCAAGCCGCCATTTTTAGCGGAGACACTTGATGATCTTGAATACAAGATTCTCAAAAAGGATATTTTCGATAAAGTATCCTTTATCGTGTACGATCTTTACGATCTTCTTCGAAAACATTCCAATTACCTTAGAAGCATGTTAATCCAGCGTTACGACATCGATGAAAAGGAAGAAGCTGAGGCTAACGTCTACCATGCAATTCTCGATGCTCTACCAACGGAATGCGTCACCGTGCCAACATTACTTAATGCTCTTTTACTGCAGGTCGAAGCCAACTTAGAGTTAATCCTGGTAGATCGATCGTTCCAAGAGCAAAATGTTTCGGCAAAGGAGAACGTCGTTGAAAAGGTTAGCACGATTCTTCCCGATCTATCGTGACTTTTATACGGTACATAGACTCCGTTTAACGCGATTTCCTCGATAACGTTCCGAATCTTTGAAGGAGGAGAACGAGGAGGAAGAGAAAGAACAGGAGGAAGTGCCAGTTGAGAGTATCGACGACGATGAGGATTCGTGGGTTCGAGAAAGAGTCAAACTTTTAAATCAAAAGTACAAGGTCAAAATGTATAACAATATCGTCGAAGAGAATTCGAACGAGTTGCCAATCGAATTGATTCTTCGCGGAGACAAATTGACTTTGAATACTCGTTGCATTAAGTTGGATGATAATATCAAAGCGTTGTTAAATCTATCCGATGACATGTCCTTGGCTGATTCAATTCTCCAAGTTTATCAAGACTCTAGAATAATCGATTGTTGGGTGCATTATAAACAATTAACAGAAACCAAAATGAAGGAGTACGATTGTTATATCAATAATATAATGAAATACTTCGATTCCAATGTTGGAATTTGTCGACAGGAAATATTTCATTACCTGCACTTTTTGATCTTCGACAAGATGATCTATGGCAATGAATTGAACGAAAAGGATGAAAAAATTGAAAGGCTATCAATTATTTCTTCTCTAAAATCTCCGCGTAGAATTTTAACGGACCCTTCTTTGCTTTTGCCAAAAGATGAGAAAGAGGAGTCAAGATTCTTTTCAAAAAGCGATACTGAAATAGACTATGGGAAGGCCGTGGCTGCGTTCTTGAGTTGTCCAAGTCTCTTTGGGCTCACCGATATAAGGGAAGTTTTGTTACCGAGTTATTTGGAGAAGAATGTCTTCGAGGGAAGAGATAGAAGAATGCAAAGAGTAGGAGAACCACTCGAAGAATACGACGACGTCGAGTTACTTCCAAAAAGGGTTCTCCTTCAAACCTTTTACAAATGCTTCCAAAATTTCGAACGTTTCGAGAAAAGATATTTTGAACCAACGGATTCTATATTACTGTATTTCAGTAATGATTATGTAAAAGGTGACGTATCCGAACGTTCGACCTTATCTAGCTTACGCACACCAGTTTGTTTCCGAGATTTCGTTAAGTACGTATATAACGAGGAGATCGATTGGATAAATCGAGAAGAAGAAAAGGATCGATCAGAATTGATAAAGAGGACAAGTAAATCGTCGATCGGTGAAATTAGTTCCTCGGAGGACGAACTTCATTTTTATTTCGGCGACGAACATTTTATTCTTCCGAATTCTTTGAAAGCTCAGGACATGAAAAAAAAATTACAAGTTGACTCGAAATATAAAGATTCTTCGAGACTCGATACACCTAGGACGGAAGTAATCGGTGAGAAAAAAATTCCCAAGGGGGATGAGAAAAAGAAAGGTGATAAAACGTTGAGCGAAAAAATCTCGTTGAAGGACAGAAAACAGAAAACAAATAGAGAAATAAATGAAATCGACACTTCCTTTCTACCTCAGAGGAAGATCCTATCTTTCGAGTCTGCCAAAGAGGATGAACCTCACGAGTTCATAGGGTATGACCTCGGAAACTTGCGAGTTCAGATAGTTGAGAAGAGTAAGATCTTCAATTCGGAGGATGGTACATTCGTACAAGTGAATCTCGAGACGTGGCTTTACGAGAAGGTGGATTTACGTATTACCATTACCCTTGCTGGTTGTACTCTACGTTTGTTCGAAAAACTCAACGATCGTAAAACGTCGAACGTTTTTCATGTTACCACAAACAGGGGGATCGTTCTTGCTTTTTCCAAAAAAATTGGTAATAGAAATTGATCATTTTTCTAATTTTTATTGCTCAAAATTTACATTTCTATATGTATATATAGCTATAACAGGTAAATAGATGTAAATATAATTTGTAAGTTCCTTCTTAATTATTTTACAAATAACCAAGGCAACATATTTAAAATTTATTAAATATTACGAATATTCATATAGAACCTTTTCGAAAATTATTTTCCCACTTACATATCCGAATCTCAACAATTGATAAAAATCAAATATCAATTTTTAGATACAACTCCGGACGAGTATTGGAAGGAATTGAAATTTGATTTTCACGCCTCTTGGCCATCAGGTTTGACGATTTCACCAGTTACCGGGGATGGTCCTGAAAATCCTTTTTACATTACTCAGTCATACATTTCCAAAGCACCCGAAGACGTTGCTCGAGAAGCTTATAGAAAATTTTTGAGGAATGGTACGGTGTTGAAATTTCTCAACGACAATACCGTCATTGTATTGCGTCCGAATGGTGCAGTCATTGAATGCACATTGTTCGAGGATATCACAACGGACGAAAAAAATCTCGAGGAAGGTAAAGAACTTCTCCTTAAGAAGCATTCGTAGTGATCGAGATAATAATAAATATTCTTCTTTTCGAAAGATCATCGAATAAACCAAAGGAATCCAAGCGACATAACATTAAAAAAAAATCTAAGAAAGAAAAGATTGAACAAGACCGAAATTTTTGAGGAGGAGAACGTGGATGTTGAACGAATATCTTCAAAAATGATGGACGAACTGATGGTTAAGTTTCGTTCCAGATGGAGCACAACAACGATTAGAACGATTTGACAACGAAGGTTTTCAATCTAAATTAATATCGAAGTCTGACTATTGTCTTTCTTTTTCTTTCTGTAAAACATTTTTTAATCTTTTTTTTATCGACATAATAACAAAATTCTACGTAAATTTATGATATAGATTTATGGTCTTTGAAATTTACAAGGGTATTTAATCATCCTTATTTGATCGGTTCCCTCATTATATTTTATCTTTCTTGGTTACAATTTAACCGAAACCGATGGAATGTCCATGAAAAATATCTGACTGATATTACTTACTATCTTTCAATTCTTCCCCTTTTTTTTTTTGTTCGCTCTAATTGCAATAGAATTGGCTCTTCGAAAGCATTTTCCTAAAAAGCGAGAAATAGATCGAGATGAACGAGATCCATATGAAAATCACATTTTTCAATATTTTCATGCGGCTGATCGTTATTGGAATTTTTGGAAATCAGAATCAGGTGGACGTTCGAATGGGAATGCAGTATGCGAGGATCAAAGTGACAGGATACAATGTTCTGGATCACGATGGTAGACGGTACGAGGTGCTACGCGATCTGATTGTGCGCGAATACGATCGATTACTGGTGAGAGCGAATTCGGACTACGAGGTCGACGAAAATTTCACGCGACGCTCCGACGGGACCGACATGCTATTCCGTTCGAATGGCGAATTGATCGTCCATTTTACCGGTTCGTTTTTCTCTTAGAATACTCTCTTCAAATTTATTGATCTTTTACATTATTTTATTTTCTTTTTTTTTTTTTACAAGCTACTACAAATAAAGTACTAATTACTATTATCAATCAGAGAATCTCTTTGGATAATGATTGGACAACTAACGAAGGAATGAAATAAAATGTAATTTATTAGAAATAATGTTGATTCGTGAAATATTCCCTTTACAGATGGTACTCGTATAACGACTGGCTATAAAATCGAAGAACAACCTTTGATCTGCGATTGGACAGTGGAAGAGTTTCAACGTTACTTTGGATCGATCAAATTATACGAACACGGTGATGAACTTTTCCAAGGAAACTCTCGTAGCAACAACAGCAATAACGAGAACAACGACAACGAACTTTGGCAGGAAGAACCCTTAAACGGGAATGGTCGATACGAAAATGAAATGACGAGGATATTGATCGCAGACGGCTTTGTCTCGGTCCTATTGACTTGCCTGCTCGAGCACAAGAACTACGCTAGTGTATCCTACGATCAGTCAGCAGTTAGTTGCACTCTATCGATGCCAGCCGATCTTCGAGTCAGCATATCGCGAAGAGGTCATTACGAAGTTTGGGCGCCTGGCGAAGTTAATCTCAAGGTAATCAAAGGGCAACTACTGTACGACGACTACGAGACGACAGTATATGGAAGGAGGGTAGTATAGGGGGAAAGAAGGGAGAAGTAGGAGGAAGTAGGGGAAGTGGAGGCTGACTACTTTTCCAATATCGGAAAATCTCCATCGATCGTAGTTGAGCGTCTTAATATGGAAATCATTCTTTTACAATATTTCAATATCCTATCTTGTTTTTCTTCCTTCGTCCAAAGGGAATTAAAGAAAAAAGAAAGAAAGAGAGAAAGAGAGAGACACATCTCGATATTTACCGAAAATTTAATAACGAACGCTAATACAATAACGTTTTCACGTCAACGTTTATATACGTTCGCAGATGTAGGTACAGATATACGTATAGAGAAAATGTGAAAGAGTAAAGTGCCCAGCCGGTATTAATAATCCGGCTGCTCTCGAAAGTACGACTGCTCGCGCATCGATATTTCTTGGTGAAAGAGGATTCACTCGGATTGAAATAAAACGAGACGATGGGAGGATAATCCCAGTTACAAATAGTACTTTAAACGCATACATGTCTAGATGGGAAACACTTAATATAATACTGACGTAAAGTCAATATTTTTTTTTAAGTATGATCTTATTTCTTATTTCATTATTATATTTATTGATGAAGAGATTTTCAAAGGAACTTGCCTCTCTCTCTCTCTCTCTCTCTCTCTCTTTCTCTCTCTTTCTCTCTCTGTCCCTTTTTTTATCTATCTTTATTCTTCGTTTCCTCAGATCGAATCGGATAAATTGATCTTCAGTAGCGAGATGTGTGCCACCTGTGCCGGAAGGTCCACCTCCGTCTATAACTTTTACAGGCGATTCGAGCCAATCGCTTCGACGATCTTTACGAGCAGCGATCTTTTCGGAAACGTTTTCGAGGTTAAAAGTGACGGGACGACGAGTTACCGTGGTAAAAGTCGCGAACGACCGTCACGGAAATTCGATTTCAACGAGAATGGTCTGGATGACGTGGAAACGTCGGAAGGAGAATACGAAGAATACGAAGAAGAAGAGGAGAATGGAGAGAACGCAGTTGGCCGGAGGAAACATTACAACCGTATGAACGATCATGAAAAATATTGCCGAGGATACGATGTATTCCCAAGACAAAATATTCCACAATATAGAATATTTTCGATGAATCGCGATCTATCGGGTTATGAGTATCTTCATCGATCGGTTAGACATCGAGAAAAGATGAAAATTGTCGTTAACAAGAAGGCAAGCATCATCGTCCTTCCGGTTTGCATTCATCGATCGAACCTCTATCGTCTGATTACATTTACGCCTGTGGAAGCTGAACTTCGATCAAAGGCATTGTTACAATCGTATCGGGTTAGACCATCGATTCGATATATTAGCATGTTCTTCCTTCCCTCTCTCTCTCTCTTTCTCTCTATCTCTCTCTCCTAATCTCTTGATCTCTCTTTCTCTCTCTCTCTCTCTCTCTCTCTCTCTCTCTCTCTCTCTCTCTGTCTGTCTGTCTATCCGTCTGACTGTTACCTATCTACTTATCAAACCATTTATCTATTTAGCTTTGATGTGATCCAATAAATAGTTCTTGCGAAGTAGTCTATGCAAAGAGAAATGCATTTCGGAAAGCAAAGATCGTTAAGACATATCGAGAAATAGAGAAAGAGAGAGAAAGAGAGATAGAGAGAGAACTCTATTACGAAATAAATTTTCTAACAACTCTTGCTCGCTATCGAACAGATTCCAAAAGTCAAACCGACGAACAGCGACAGAAGAGATTTGCTACGTAGTACGTATTCGATTCCGTACGATTGGCTCTTTCCATTTGGCAGAAACGGCCATGGAATTTGCAGCGATACATACGACATGCCGTTGGCCAAAACTATTGAGAGACGCCCACCGAGAACTCTGCGGCTTCGTATATTGCATGGTTTCAAAGAACCCGATAGAAACGCCATAATCGATTTACAGAAAGCTATGGCACGCTATTGGCGATACGTTAGTGTTACTGCAACATTTTCACTTTAATCCTACCGTTCATTTTGTTTTGGAATTTTATAAAGGACGAGACGTTTAAAGCGTTACATGCTGAATACTTTTTCATGATATATCTTTTTTTTTTTTTTCTTTAATTAAACAAAACTAGACTCGTTATTGGTACTATCGTATAAAAGCATCGTCAGAGTTTTACGATCAATTTAATATATGAACAAGTTTCGGTGAAGTCAACTTGCAGTATTGAAAATTTTCATCCTCGTTATATTTGTTCTTGAAACATATGCAATTCAATTTTAATCTCGAAAAACGATTTACCATGTTCACTTGCAGTTGTTAGACAACGTAGACGAATGTCGAAGGTATTTCCCCGTCGAAGAGAGTGTTCTTTCCGAACTCGAAGACGATTACAAAACTTGGAAAGATAATATCAGAGAGTTCGCTCTCGGTATACGAACGAATATTGACGTTGCGACTTATGTTGATAGTTTGCAACGATGTCGAGTAAAAGAAAGTCCGAGGAAAGCGGAACACACGTCTAAAAGGTTGGAGGACTTGCTAGAATCAAGAAAGGTAAACAAAATCCACCTCGAATGGTATAAACGTTGCTTCAGAGAGCATATTATACTGCCATATTTCGAAAACGTCGTTGGTATGTGTTTCCTATTGGTAATCGATTGTTTTGATCGAGCGATTTTAATAATAAAACAAGAAGAAGAAGAAGAAAAAGAAGAAGAAGAAAAAGAAGAAGAAGAAAAAGAGGAACAACAACAACAAAAAGAAGAAGAACAATTGCTGATCGTTAATAATTACTTTTAATAAAATATTAGCTTCATATAATATATAAATAATAATTTCAAGGAGCTCGAACGTTTGAACGAGTAATTTGATTTTTCGTAAAAAAATGTTCCGAGCCCAAGATTCATATTCTTTTTATGCTCACGTCAGCCACACGTCCAAAGAAATATAAATTTTAATAAATCCAATCGTTATTTCGCGAAATGAAGTTTTCTTTATAAAAAGTTATGTAATTTTAAGTAAAATCTTACGAATATATACGTATTTAAAACATTAGAATATAAATGTAGTACGAGAGAAATTAGATCGAAAGAAGGTTGAGGATCGTTCGCTCTCGATGCGATACAAGTAGCTAATCGTTGGAGGACGGCCGACATCCGTCCATTAATTCGCGAGAAAAATGAGAAATCGCAGTTAAAAGGAGATTTCGCGTTGCCGTCACGTACTAACCGTGAGAGAAGAACTGGGAATAAAAAAGAATATAAAAGAAGGGAAGAATTATCTTCCTCGAGTTCGCTCGTTTTTGCAAACGAGTAAATTGTCCTTCTAGAGAAAAGACAAAGAAGGAGGGAAAAAGAAAGAAAAAGGTAAAGGGAAAGAAAGAGAAAGGGAGACAGAGAGAGAGAGAGAGAGAGAGAGAGAAAGGGTGAGTATCGTTGAGACAAGGACGACGAGAAGCTCGTCCTTCGTACTCATGCACGTTTTTACCACCTGGTGATTTTACCGCGCGTGGCAGGAATACGGAAACGAGGAAGTCTAGAAAAGGGCGAAGTCGTGGGTTGTTGGAAGAGGGTATGGTTTAGGGAAAGAAGGGGTATATATGAGGGAGCCGTAAAGGTGCTGCCTGCGAGACGACGCGTGTGCCAGCCGCCACAGTAGTACCATATGCCTGGCACATTACGAAAACTCGTAAAAGTACGGCACATGTTTTTATTCCGTTGCCACGCTTTCCTTACTTGACGTACCATCGTTATGACGACACATCACCATTTCTCTTTTCTTCTCATTTTATCTCTTTCCTTCTTTCTCCCTTCTCTGTTTCTGTCTTTCTCTTCTTCTCTTCGAGAAAAAACGAGCAATCTTAGTTCGGCTCCTTCTTTCCATCTCTCTTTATTTTTATTCTTTATCGTGTACGTTAAAGAGAATAAAATTGTTTCCAGTAGTTATTTTTATGGAATTTCATTTATTCGCCTACTGCACTTCGCGTAGTTTTATTCGCTCGACGAGCTACCCTCGTTCCTTATCTTTCGTTTCCCTTTATAATGTGGAAGAAAAGTAAATATGTTTCTTGAAATAGGTGTAAACATCTAGGAAAAGGAGCACGGTAGCGTACGTTACGAGGACTCGTAAAAGCATAGTATCATTTTACTATAACGTTCTCTTAGAGAAAAGGCTTCTTCACTCTTTCTCTCTCTCTCTCTCTCTCTCTCTCTCTCTCTCTCCTTCTCCCTTATTTAGAAGATTATATTCGTGTGTACTCGAGAGACAAGGTCAAGAAGCTAATAAAGAGTTAACGAACTTCAACACAGCGTATCGTCGGTCTCCGACAGGACGTGGTTCTTTCAGTAAACAAGTTGTCCCACTTAATTTAATTAATTAAATTATCTACACGAGTTACGTAAAAGTAACTTGAGTTTTCTCGAAACCAAAAGAACTATGTTTCCTTTTTGCATCTTTCTGTGAAAGAAAGAGAAAGGGAGATAGAAGAGGTAGAGAGAGAGAGAGAGAGAGAGAGAGAGAGAGAGAGAGAGAGAAAGAGAGAGAAAGGAAGATAATGAAAGAGTGTGTCCTATAATTTGGCAAAAACTAGAATGTCTTATTCTCTTTTTAAAAGGTCCACTCACTTCTGGAAAATTTTCTGCCTCGATTCTCTTACCCGCCATGCTTTCGACGTATAATTAACGCTCGGTTCTTCTGCTCCTTTTTCTAAATAAAAGAAAATGAAAAATATATTTACAGTAAAAACACTCCTTTTTATCTCATATTTTTCAAGTTAATAATTTAACATTAAGACGTTGATAAATGCAAATTCTATGACAACCGGAGAGCCGTTCGTAAATGATCGAACTTCTCCATTAAAATTGCTTTTACTTCTTACGATTCTCTCGAACTGAATCAGACTTTTCGATTGGAAACAGGAAACAGAAAGGGTGAGAAGGAATTGGGTTGGATCGGTTTTTCCGTCTGGTTCTCGACAAACGTGTAAAAGATTGCGCTCACGTATTTTAAACCTATATCATTTACCCTTCTCTCTTCTATGACGTAACGCAAGAAAAAGAAAGAGACAAAAAAGACTAACTGAAAAAAAAAAACGAAGAGAAAAAAAGATAGCTCGACCTAGCTGCATTATAAGTATTCCTTCATACGAGGTTGATCCCATAGGACCGGTTATACCCTCTGGCGAGTCCATATGTTCGAAGATAATCTCCTGGGACAATATCGTTGTATTAACGACATGTAGAAGAGGTCGTTCTACTATAACATAGTGCTTCGTGATTCATTCTCGGCTTACCTAAAAAGTAAAGGAAAAAAGAAAAAAAAAATAGAAGTTCTTTTTTCGACCAATTTCATGAAGCTGATTTTTATGATTTTACAAGCTTTTTTAACGAATATATTCTTTGAAACGAAATGATGCAATCAATACCAATTCCATTCGACGTAAATACTTACGTTGGAACACACGAAAAAAAAAAACGACAAAAAAGAAAAGTATATAACACTTCTAATCGTGCAGATCAGATGATTTAAAAATAGAAAAAGAATTGCGATTCGTAATGTCCAATATCTCTTAAGTTTAACATATAAATGTTTTGAAAAGTAACATGTAGGAGGTAATTGCATGAAATAAAATAGATTTAGAAGAGAGTAAAGAGAGTTTGACGGAACAACCAGCAGAAAAGAGGAGAGAAAAGGTTAAAACTTAATTTAACGTTTCGTAGAATGTGATGTCGCATCGTGAAACGCATCGTCGATTCGTGGAAGAATAATCCGTGGGATTCCACTCGTGGTTGGTGGCTAGATGGTTGAATTGGTTCGTAGGAAGGAGTAGAAGGAGTTGGGTTGCCAGACTGGTTGCGAGATATTGTGGATATATATATATATATATATATATATATATATATATATATATATATATAATCGAGTTGCTGCGTTAGCTAGGCGTATACGAGAGAGCGTTTACGTATCGCGTTATTGGACAAAAGTTGTACCATCGATTTTAGACGCGACGCAATCTGATATATCGTCGAGCTTGAATTTTTCGGTAAAAAGGAATGAGATAAAGAAAGAGAAAAGAGTGAGAGAAAGTACGAGACGGGCCATTTTTCTCAAACTGCAGCTGGATATCGTTCCACGTTCCTCCTTCGATACGTACGGACAAAATATATGAAGTCTTATACGCTCTGTGAACGCAGCAGTACCGAAAAGGATGAATCTATCCGATCGGTACTTCTGTCGCGAATAACGATGTCTCTAATGCATTGCAGTATGTATATAGATTCTTTTTATCTTGTACTCTATGCAGCAGATTCTACGTCAGTGGATGATGGAAATGAGAACCACCCTAGCGAGCCACGTTTCAACGAGGCTCGCATATTACGCAGGATTGATACATAAGTATGTAAGTATGTCGTTTGCATTCGATCGATAAGCTTTTTGTTCGCACGTATCTCCATTATTCGAGCGAGATTGCTTGTGAAAGAAGAGAGAGAGAGAGAGAGAGAGAGAGAGAGACAGAGAGTGAGAGAGAGAGAGAGAGAGAGAGAGAGAGAGAGAGACAGAAAGTGAGAGAGAAAGAGAGAGAGAGAGAGAGAGAGGAGAATTGCCGTGCGTCACGATCAGCCTTCGTAAAACAATTCACTTTTTATATGCCACTCTCATCGAACAAATTTTAATGAATTCTTGTTATTACATCTCGCTGGTCGATCGCATTTTCCATTTATTATTGACATTTTTATTTTTTCTTTAAAGAGGGGGGAGCCGTATTATATCAGACTTTAAGATGATCTATCCGATTACGTTAAGTCAGAATACACTACTTTGAAACGATGAGCGAGCATAATTAAAACGGTATGCGTGAAAATTTCGCTTTACCACGTTCCGCCATTATCCGAGTAGGACGACGAGCAATTAAGGCTTCGAGCGAGCTGCATCGAGCTCTTTCGATCCTCGATTACCGACTTCGATAACGTACTACCGAACGAGAAGTTAGCGGTCGCTGCAGAATTTCTAATCGAGAATTCCCGCGTACTACGACCTCGCTGGTGGTACTTCAATCGTGCCCACGCTCTTGGCTCAATTTCAATGGAATAATGAGAGGTTTTAATAATCTTCTTGCCTGCAAACGTGTCCTCTCATTTCTCTCTTTTTTTTTTTTCTTTTTCACTATTATCATCGAAGCGGAGGACAGCTTTTTTTTCAATTCTTCCGCTACGCTGATTTCAAAGACGGGGAATAATTAATTCGGATCAAAAATGAGAATAATTATTATTCAGATCAGTAAGGTAAATTGATTTATATAAAAAAGTTTTACACCCTTAAAATTCTAGCATTATTATTATTATTATTATTATTATTATTATTATTATTATTATTATTATTATTATTAATTAGTGATTAATTCGCGATTAAAAATTTCTTTTATTATACTTATACAATCGTGCAATTAATATTTCTATTAATTAAAAATAATATATTCATAATATTGACATTGCCATAATCTTTGATAAATCCCTTCCTCTCTTTTTACCTTTTCATTTCTTTCCTTCTCAGTATATTCTTTCTAATGCAAATAAGAACCTAGCAATTAATAACAGAGCGTGAATTCGTAACCCGCTGAATTATGAGAAGCACGGTCGGTTAAGGCGATTGTTTTTACCAGGAGACTCCAGGAGTGAGAGAAATCGCGGAGATAGGGAGTTTGCGAGGACGCAAACACATTCGGCCTTCCTCTCGCAAACGCTACGTGATCCGATTCCGAACGATTCCGTTTCTCCGCGACATTGTTCTGCGTTTTCCTCGTGAACGAAGAAACTGTTTCTCAATTTTTGTCCCTTTATATCGCACGGACGATCGAACAACAAACACGTTTGGGTGATCTCATATATACAAATATTCAAGCTACTATATGGAATCTCCTATTCATTCTCAAATAAAATCTCAAATCGAATAAAAACGCAATTACTAAAATGTTTCATTTAATACCTAGCAATCTTCTTTTAAAGAAGTTACGTAAGGTCAGAAAAATAAGAATAACGATGCACGTATCAACGTTAATGGATAATTTCGACTGAATTTCATCTAAGAATTCTCCGTTTCTATGATGATCCAGACAGAAGGAAGATGTCGACTCATCTGCCAGCAATGCACGTAATCAGAGTCCGGTCTTACTAGGAAGAGGGAGATATACACACACAGATATACAGACACATACGGAACTTGGATTTCTCAATGCAACTATGTATACGTATGTATGTACGGTCTCTCGTACATGACTCGCAGTCTTCGAAAAGCTAGTTTGCGATAGCAGGTGAATAAGGTATGAGAGAACGGTTCGTGATTCTCAGTTGGAACGCCGAACGGATAACCGATCGCGAAGGAACTCGCAGTTCTATAAATTTCTACGAAGCTACGACCGTGGATTTTTAATTCGCACATTATTCGCTTGAATTCGAACGATAAGAATGAATCGATTTTAAGTCGTTCTTTGAGATATCCTCCAACGGTTTTGAAAAAATCCATTGAAAATTATTAGCAAGTTCAAATTTCGTTACAATATATTGAACTTGCTAGAAACATTTCAGCGACATATGAAACTAGATAATTTTTCATTTAGAAAAATAAATTGTTGAATGCATTATTTACGCGTCATATACAGAAAGAGAGAGAGGGTGTGTAAAAAGTTTCTTACAATAATTTTTAACGATCATTAAAAAAGAAAGAATAAAAATCAGGAAAAAAGAAGTCTTAAACATGAAGCTTTGTAAAGTGAAAAACCGTGGAGTTGGTCGCGTTGAAGAGTAAGTCTACCACTCAGACTCCTAACAAAAAGTTTTGATTGCGAATGCTGTCTCGGAGCGTTCAGCCAATGAAAATATAGAAATGTACGTTCAAAGAAGACTCGGTCCAAGGAATAGAATAGGTTCAAGAAACGATTCTTGATAGGTTGGATAATAATGACGTTAGACCGGTACGTACAAGTGCTTCCCGAACTTCAGCATATTCTATGGAAAAATATCAGCAAGTTTTAATTTCAAAGAAAAAATTTCAGAGGTTTCTACGTTAATGTAATGAATTCTTTTAAAAATTAATACGAATGTACGGATAGATTGGTATAGAAAAATTTTAATGAATTTTTTTAGTAATATCGAATATCAAAAGGAGAAAAAACTGGCAAAGAATTTACAATAATAAATTATATAAAATAATATTAAAATTGTTGGATTCGTTTTTGAACTGTTTTCGAATACTTCGAAATAATAACGAATAATTATTTCCCTTTTCACTACAGTTCAACGGCTAATGAAGTAAGCAAGGATTTCACTGGATAGCTAGCTAACGTTCTACGCTCCATTCCCAATGGAATTCCTGCAAGATTGAAAAAATTTCATCATGAAGAAGGACTCCCGGGTCCTTCTACCTCTACGAGCACGCTCTCTCATAATTATCAACTTACAAGCATATCGCAAATCTCAGGAGTCTTTATTAACGATCGTCTGCTTGAGTTCCTAGTGGATGGAAATATTCGTTAAAACGTTCATTTATGTTTTTTTTCTTTTTTTTTTTTGACGACGAAAAAATTATGACATAAAAAGGAGCTTCCCGTATATGTTTATACTTGTTCGACACACACACACACACACACACACACACACACATGTATATGTATGTACATGTATAGATACATATCGATATCTATGAAATGTTTCATTATGAATGTAATAAAGTATTATTGATTTAATCGATTTTATATCAAGCTTACTTTTTGCTACTTAATTACTTTATTTATTAATACTTTAATCTATTATCATGAGATAATTAATTGCGCAAAATAGTTTATTCTTTACGTAATAATCGATTCAAAAAATAATCAAAATTAATTAAACACTTTTTGAAACACTCAGTATGTATAATATATATAGAGGCATGTCTAGATACGTTTTCATATTCAAAATAATTCTATGGACGTCTCAGGAGAGTAGATAAGCGAAATGCGATAAAAGCAATCACGATAAGCATCGGCAGAGGAACTTTGACCGATCGTATGTATGCAAATACGAATACAAACCAGTTTTCATTATATCTGTATTGGGAAAAGTAAAAAGAAGAAAATGGGTGTAAATGTGTGCAAAAATTTTAATTTGTTATTTCGAGGGTTGCGATTGGTTTCGAAAATTATTAATATTCTGGTCGAAACACCTCTGTTATATCGGGTGAAATCAGTAAGAAAGAGAGAAAAAAATATATATATATATTATTAAAATTTATCATGTATTATTTATACAATTTGCGAACTATATTATATTATTAAATATAGAGATTAAATTATAAAGAATTAATAACAATTTTCCAATGTAATTCCAAAGATGTAATAAATTGTTTATAACAAATTGTTTATAACAAATCGTTAAATAATTATTAATATTATTGCAAACGGTAGAGAAAAATTTGTCCTTTAAAACGATATCTATATGACATCTTTACGACTCTTAATTCCAGAGATATACTCATTCATATAAAAGACAAGTTCAATGACACGGTGGCCTACATAAATTTTTGGAATTTACGTGACTCAGCTGGTAGACGTAAACACTTTTCTTTTTCGTACGCATGTTTTTATTCACTCCGCATGTCTATTGAGATTATGAATGAGAATTTTAAATGGATATAATTTTGTAACGAAAAGTCACAGAGATATGAGACAAAGACCATTTTTTTCGAAAACAAAATCTCTTTTTATCTATGTATGATTTCATTAGCTTTAAAAGCTCATACATATTCGCATATATGCTTTTTACGACTTATCGTTTATTTATCATTCTACTTATTTATTCTATTTCAATGGTTATTTTTTATCTTTTTTATTCAATTATCGTTATCATCAAGGACTGTCAATAAATAATGTTGACGGGGTCTCTCAATATATTTTATTTAAAATCGTTAAAAAACTTCTTCTTCCAAACGTAATTTTTCATCAGAAGTTGTTCGCCTTCCCGTTGCTCTTTACTCGCGAAAAGTTTAAGCGCACACAGTTGAAGGTGTTGGTAACACCTACATACGAACAGGTTGTAGATCGTGCGGAATAATTTATTCGCCAACGGCACGCTAAAGGTCGTACCTCTCCATACGTTCATACCTTAATCGGGCCGTAGAAAATCGGATTATAATACATAATTAGACGGTCTAATTGTCGGTCTATCCTAGAAAATTAACGCGAGCCACGAACGAACGGCCTCGTGGCTGCAATTAATGTTCTTTATAGGAATTACGAGATTTGTACGGAGAAAATTGCTGTTGGACGATAAACGCGTATCGTGTGGTCACCGGCACCTTCCAATCTCGTTTTGTCTTTCAGTCGTTAGCCAAAATCGTACGTATTCGCGCATTGTGCACGTCGTTAACTTACGTTATCCATTTTCTCCCACGGATATTCTCACCTAACAAATTACTATGTTGTACGTGCATATATGTATATACATATATTAATGTACACGGATAGGTATATATAGATAGCATGTATGTGTAGAATCTATATGTGTGTATTTGCCTCATTTCTAAAATACCTACAAATAGATCCGACCATTAACAAAGCTTACCTACGTGAATAATATGTCGTGAACGCGATAACAAGATAACTAGGCAAATTCTATGAACGTTCTATTCCGAGAAAATTCAGAGATAGCCGATTCCAAGTAATATGTGTGTGTCTGCCTATCCGTGATCTGAATCAAATTGTACGAGAAACCTAGAGATTGCAATAAAGTGCTGCTTCACAGAGTCAGCTATTGATAAGGAGCTGTGATAAAGAGAACTCGTTCACACGTTTAAATCGATGTACTAGCTATCGTTTTCGAATCGGTTTCGAAATTATATAAAACGATACATCCGTTCTTAAAAAAAAATTATTGTTTGATTCTTCGAACGAACTACGTAGATATTTCATGAAGTAAATTTGCGCGTTACTGAGGTCCACGGTTTTATCATTTTCTATCTACTTCACGACACTCCTCAAGATCGAAAAAGAAAGAAAGAAAGATCTTGGCCGACTACTATCAAGGATAGCGTGTTCCTCAGCATCGAGGAAGCCGTACGATCAATTTCTGGAAACGTCACCCCCGAGGCTCGTAATTTAACGTCGATCGAATCACATAGGCGGGTTAGCGTCGTTTAAATGTCAAAGGCAGCTCTAGTGGACTACGTAATACGGAAGCATTCTCGGCTAGAATAGATAAAAAGAAAGAGATAGAAAAAGGAGAGGAGAATGGAGAGATAGAGATAGAGAGAAAGGAAGCAAATAATTATCCGATTTCGTAGAACGTCTCGGTTGGTGCGAAGTTAGGCGGAAATTGGCGGAGATAGAGATAGAAATAGAGATAGATATAGAGATAGAAGGATAGAAAAAGCAAAGGAGAGAGAGAGAGAGAGAGAGAGAGAGAGAGAGAGAAATTTGTTTTTTGTCAAATCCTTTTTTTCTTCCGCTCCACCTACGGATTCGATAATCAGACGCGACGATGAGGATCGAATTTAATGGTCGATAAAAGTACTCTCGGATATCGACGCTTAACGCTGAGAATCGTGCTTCGAAGAACGTGTGACGACCCGAAGAGACGGCTAATTCCTCTGCATCAGCTTTTCTCTCTCTCTCTTTCACTGTCGAAGAGGGCTATTGGAACACGAAACGTAATTTCGAGGGAAATCGGGCAACTCGTTTGTCGATCGACTTCGACGTGACTGACTGTACAGTTCTCTCCTTCCTTCTCTCTCTCTCTCTCTCTCTCACTCCCTCTCTCTCTCCTTCCTCTTCCGTCTTTTACTTCAGCCACTACTTCGTCTCGCTCTTCATCTTCGTCTCTCTTTCACTCCCCTCCCCCAACTAGTCCTCTCTCTAGTCCTGCGGTATAACGTTCGGACCTTCGTTACTTCAACTAATTGGGAGCCTGATTAATTAGGGAACTTTGGTTGAATTACCGCTCTACCTTCTATCCTTCCGCGGTCTACGTTGGAAGCCTCGAAAATGCGAAGAGTGTTTCGGCGTTACGAGCATTGAGTGTCGGAGAAAGAAAATCGTTGAGGAGACTGAGATGAGAGGGAGAGAGAAAGAGAAAGAGAGAGAAAGAAAGAAAGAAAGAGTTGGGGTACCGAATTGGCGAACCAAAGTAAAAGGATGAAAGAGGAATCGAGAGAAACGCGTCTGTTAACCTCAAAAACCTGAACTCCGCTTTTGTGCTCTCGTCTTGCGATTAGGAGAGCCTCTGAGAGTTTCTAATTAAGACGGTCGAACTCGGTACGAAATTAATGACGACTTACCCTCTCTCTTTTTCTTTCCCTCTCCCTCTCCCTCTCTCTCTTTTCTCTCTTTCTCTCTCTTCCCCTATATCTATCTATCTATCTTTCTCTTTCATTCCTCACATGATTCAGAAAGATCAGCGGAAAATCATTTGCCATAGATCGAAACAATAATTTTCTACGAAATGACGAAATACCTATCCGTATCTTTCCGCATATCTTTCTCGATTTTCATGGCGATAGATTTGATATTCTGTCCGTGATTTATCGGTCGAAAGTGGACATATAACAATGAACGAACGAACTAACGAACGATTATGCTCTTATCGTGATCACGGTCGAACATCCGATAAATTCGATATACCCGTGTAAATCCTATTCGCTTCGATTAATTTCGAGGTACTGTTACGAAGTACTGTTCTGCTTGCTCTACGTGATCGGGTGTTTCGCATCGAGATCAATCGACTCTCTCAAATTTCGTTGTTCCAACGATATCGATTCTCTCTCTCTCTCTCTCTCTCTCTCTCTTCTCTTTCTCTTTTTTTTCTTTCTTTTATATACATTTTATTTTCCTTATCTTTACAATTTATCTCCGTTTTCTTTCTTAATATCGTTAAATATATTACCAATTATACGATCCTTCTTATCTCTTTAAATATACAAATAAATTTATTTTTCTTTATATATATATATATATGTGTGTGTATGTGTGTATACAATATTGGCTAAATGAAGAGAATATTAATTGAAAATTTTGCTTGTCCTTCTTCCTCCTTTTCCTCGTTAAATCACTAAGAATCTAGGGAATTTAAGAGGGACTTACTCTTCGAGAGTTTCACAAGGAGACACAGTAATGAGGTTACGCGGTTGAGCAGCCTAGCGAAAATCGTGGAACGCGTTTCGAGGACGCGTGCAAGTTGAGAGGAGGAAAATAGGGGAAACTTCTAAGAAAGTGAAGGAAGAAGTAGAGAAAGAGAAGAAGCAAAAGAAGAAGAAGGAGCAGAAGAAGAAGAAGAAGAGGAGGAAGAAGAAGGAAAAAAAGAAGAAGAAGAATAAGAAGGAGAAGAACCACGAGAATTGGGACACAGGCGAAAGAGTTCTTCGTTTTATGTGATCGTAGATTCGCAAAATGACATACCTATTAGCTCCGGCAAAGTCCCTTAAGATTCGTGTCTGAGTATCCACCGTATCGTTTCGAAACTAAGAAGAGGGCAAGGGTCTGCGTGCCACCGCCGCCACCACGACGATTTCTCGTTCTCGATATTACAGCCTCTACCATAATCTTCCTTCTTTTTTCATGAGACAGAGACAGAGAGAGAGAGAGAGGGGGGGGGGGAGGGAGGAAGAGAGAGAATTATAGTTTTTCTTCAAAAAGATATGTTATTTTCTCCTTTGTTTCTGAAATATCGATCGAGATAAAGAAACGGAATTGCTTAATCTAAGAAAAAAAAAGGAGGAAAAAAAGAAAAAGGAATGAACGATGTTGCTTGATTTCGCATTGCGATTAAATTTCCATTAATTTTTCGTTTTCTCTGAGAACGTGAAGTTGGGTAATTTATTTCTCTCTCTCTCTCTCTCTCTCTCTCTCTTTATTTTATTTATTTATTTATTTATTTATTCATTTTTTATGATTATTTATGGTTAATTGAAGCAATTTTTACAATCAATTTAGTGGAACTTGGAAGAGATGGAAATATTTTTTCTTTTCTTTTTTTAAACCTTGTTGGAATGTTTATTGGTATAAATAAATCTGAGCAAGCAGGAAGATTTCTTTTGCAATAAGTACAAACATATCGCTTATTGTCAGAAGATATTATCGTGATTATTCCGTCATATCTAGTGATTACCTATTGTTCATTATCCTATTATCGTCTATAAATGGTGATTAGCCTGGAAGCCACAGAACGTTATTGACATACTAGATAGGACGTTGACCCAAGTTTGGATGACTTACGTTGGCTTACGACGCCACACGGCTAAGGTACTTACGTCTGACTCAAGCGATATTATCTGTCACAACAGAAGACAGAGGATAGTCTGCTTCGGACAACGATTTGTGTATGTAACAATGCTATGAAACAAAATGATTAAAGATCATTCAAGTAGGTAACTAGAAGCTTTAACGTTTAAAGAGAGATATAATTAATAATCTCTTCTATATTAATTAAAATGTCATAATTAATAATAAGTGAATCGTTTTCTGAGAGATACGAGGAAGCTAGCTACTGTTTTTGAATTTAATACCATTTTCGCTGGCTTGATCTATTATATCATTATGAAAGAAAATAAGAAGAGAAAAAGAAAGAATAAAAAGAATAAAAAGAATAGGAATAAAAAGGAGAAAAAGTATGAAAGAGAGAAGAAAAAGAAAGAGAGAGAAAGAGAAAGAAAGAGAGAGAGAGAGAGAGAAAAGAGTCTCGGAGTCATCAAATGATGTAAGTATGTACAAGTCGTGGCTACGTGCTTGATCTACCGCATGAAAATCTCTCCTCGTAGGATTTTAAAATGTATTAGAGAGCTCCGCCATGCTAGACTCGTACTGGTGGTATGGGCTTGCAAAGCACGACCTCTTTCTTAAAGTAAGAGAAGAAAGGTCGTCGAAAGAAATGAGATGAAAGAGGTCGAGAAGGTCCAAGAATGAGTTTCGGCCGCCGAGAAGACCCAAGAAATATAACTGGACATTATTCAGTCTCGAGTTTCTTGTTATATCGAGACTATTTTCAAGTACCCCAAAGGTGCGCTCTTCTTCTCTCGGCCATTCTGTATTCTTTTCAACGTGAGTCTACGCTCTTCTGGGGAGATCTTTTTATCTATAATAGTAATAATAATAATAATAATAATAATAATAATAATAATAATAATAATAATAATAAAGATAATAATAATAACAATAATAACAGTTAATGTAATAGTGAGGAACAGTACAAGGGATGATCGACGATAATAAAAATCAAGAGAGAGTTTTTAAGGTTACTTTGTACGAAGATGTTTCTTAAAGGAACTTTTTAAGATTTCACTGAGTAATAAAAGAGTGAAAGATAAATAGAGAGAAAGAGAGATGCATATAATAACGCGAAGGCATATTTACGGCAGACTTTATTTACCAATGTACGATCTTTATCTCCCTTCGTACCATTAATCTTTCTAAACCAGGATTGTACATTATTTTTTTTTCTTTTTCTTATTGGCGAACGTGTAAAAGGGTCGAAAAAGTCTGATGATGAAATCGGAGCTGCTCGCGGACGCTCTTCGTAAGCCGAAATCAGGATTTGGCCGTTGTCCAGAGTTCGAAGACTCGGCCGCATTGATTTTGTTAAAAACACCACAAATTGTTCACCGTCGCCTGGACGACGTACAACTAGGTCGGTGCACTTATCGAATCGTATTCAAGAGATGAAGAAAATTTAATGCGGATTAAAGGGTGAAAATCGGAGTCGAGTTGAGTCAGATAAAAATGTTCATTTTTTCTGCTGGTTCTATCTTCTTTCCTTTTTTTAAGGGTTTGGGGCAAATTTTGTGGTTTTACACGAACGCGAGCGTATAGAATGGCGTGTGTGTATTAAAAGAAAAAAAGAAGGAGAAAAAAAATATATCACATATAGCAGAAATTATATAGTCATTGCGTATGAACGAGCAATTTCAGAAGCAGAGAAACTTTGGTATCACGCTTTCACTTATTCAAAAACCGTAATAACCTGCTGTCCTATTATTATAATCCTACAGAGTGAAGTGTTTCGAGTAAAAAGGCAAAGTGTAGTCTTTCTTTTATTTCAAAATCCCATTTCACCTATTCGGAATTGTATACATCCGGTGCCTTCCCTCGTGATATTATATATATATATATATATTTTTTTTTTCTGCACCGATGGGAAAGCTCACCGTCGTCGGATTTCGCGTTTGTTTGACTTTCGCTTCCAAATAGTTGACTCTGCGGCTCTTCGTGGAAAACAGGATGCACTTTTCGAGGTAGAATCAAGGAGAATGGGGAAATAAAAGAACCGGAGATCGTCGGGACATAGAGGAGAAGAAATACTGAAAGAAGAAAGAGGAGGAAAAAGAGAAGAGTAGAGAAGAGAAACTATTTGAATAGGAGAAAGATATTTCGAGTTGTTGATTCTTAGTTGTTGATTCTTGAATGATCTGAGAAAGCTTTTGCATTGAAGAAAAATCAATAGGAATCGATTTGAATCATAAAAATTTATACGATTTCTATATTAAAATTTTTTTTTTCACACACTTTTCTTTTTCTCAGAATGATCCGTCGAAATTCCTTCGTTTTCTTTTTGTTCATTAAAATCGAGAAAAAGTCGAATGTAATTTCATGTAAAATGTACAAGTGGTGAAACCTTTATAACATCTGCTAACGTCCACTTCGAATTTCCCGCCCGCTCATTATCAGCCGCGTATGCACTACGCAAAGCATAGCTGGCCTCGTTAAAAGCCAATATTCTGTGTCACGTTTGTACTATGTTATATCTACCAGGGATTACGAAGCAGCCTGGAAATCCAGTTTCACGGTTATACGAACGAGAAATTATTTAACGTATCGAGCATGTAACTCAAATATACGATGGATTCGATCATGTCTATGAGTGAAAACGAGAGAGAAAGAGAAACAGAGAGAAAAAAGAGAGAAAAATACAAATGGACACCGAATGGTCTTCAAAATTGCAAATTTCCAATTAATCTCTGAACACCTTTATACTCAAGTTGAGCACTTTCAAAGTATTGGTTCAAATTACACATTATATTTCATTTCATTATTTACTTAAATTCTTTTATATCTTTAATTCCTCTTTTATATCTTTAAATATTCTATTTATCATTAAATCGTATTTTCACATTAATTCACGAGTTCTTTTTTCCTTATTTTTACTTTAAGATCTTAAGCTATTGTTATGGAGACCTAGATACAATAAACCCATTCTTTCTCTCTGTCTCTCTCTTTCTTTCTCTCTTTCTTTCAGACACTATTTCTCTCTCGAAATAAATAAATAAATGGAGAGAACATTTCGCTCGACCATTCCCATTTTTTGATTACGCTTCGTTCCATTCCGAACTTCACTTTTCTTTGTATCCTATCTTTTCTTCCTATTTTTTTCTTTCTATCCATACTACCCCATCTTTTACATTAATTTCCCTTCGTCTGAAGATACCGCAACGAATATTAAGCGGACGATTCTCAACGATAAATTCATCAACCTCAATGAGTAGAAGAGTAGTAGTTGAGGGATATATGGAAAAGGACGATTCTGATTCGCGTGAGAGAGAACACAGTCCGCGTTGACACGCCACGTTGAAAATCTAATGACATTATCGGGCTTGGGAGATTAACGAGCCTGCAAATCGATCGTCAAAGTTGCCGTATAGAGCTCTGTTCGCCAGTGATGTCGATTTTTTATTCTTTATTAGCTTAGAGAATTAAACGACGCTATGAATTAGGGCATCAAATACTTGTAGAAAAATATGAGATCAAAACTAATCGTCTAATTATGGTCCATTAAAGAATATATTTTTAATTGACTTGTTTGTTGATCATTTAAAAAGTTAAATTTAATTTTTTCTTCTATATAATTCTGGAAATTGTGATATGCTTTTTGGACCAAGGAACACGAGTTAGGCTTGCGGTATATATATCGGGCCAAATGTGACAAATAAAAGTCATGTTCGTCGGCAAGCATCAAAAACACGGGTAAAACCCGTAATTCAATTTCTACAGATTCCTGAGCGACTTTGTAACCGACTGTGGCAAGTGCCGTCGCGACTTAAATCATAGTGCAAGGAGTTAGATATTTAAGTTATCGATTTGCAAGCTGTACATTTAATTCACTAATACTGAATGAGTTACCCAGTCCGTATATGGGGATTACTATGACCGAGAGAGTTGACTCATGCTAAGATGACGAAACTGATGGTAAAACCCACTTTATCGAGCAATGATATTCTGTATATATTGGATGATGGTAAAATAAAAATCTAATTTACTGTCCTATTACAAAATCGGAATCCACATTGCCATTTGATTGTAAAAAGTAGAAATTTTTAAAAATGAGATAAAATCGCGAATTAGAATTCGATTACATTTAATTTATTTATCTACCGATATATTGATATATAGTGTAGATTTAGATTTTGATAAATGCTTCTGGATACACACGGACTGATAATGATTCTATTAATCCGATCGTTTTTTAAATGAAAATATTTTTGGAAGCAAGAAAATCGTATATGAAAAATAGATAATTTTTTAGCTGCAAACGGTTCAATTGTTAACATGGGATATATGTCTAGTATAATTAAAATTCTGTTTCGTCGACGATCAGTAGAGTAAATTTTTCACTACCGACTGATGATAGAGTAAATTCCTTTTTTACTATTAATCGGTAAAATACAAATTTATCATCATTCAGGAAAACAGGAATCTACTATTAACAACTAGTCGGAAGAATTCTTTGGTTGAATTTTTGAATTATGAATATGGAATTGATAATTGTGATCGGTAATATTACTATTTATTTATTACACAAATATTAAAATAATCCATGAAGCTATTTCTAAAATATTATACTTATAATATCTTACATAAGATATCAATTGTAATATACATTTGGAAAAGTTTTCTTAGTATGGAACGGAACTCGTGCGCTTGTCACATTGTGCTGATTCACTATTATTTAACTACTACTAAATTAACAAAATTTCAAATATAAATCTCAACAAAGTCACTCGTGTAGTTTAAACAAAAGTAAAACATGTTTCGTACTTTACCGTCATTCACATCTTCCTGTCCCGCTAGAAGAAGAGAGAATAAGAGAAAACTATATCGAGTAAGCTTAAGAAAACGGCAACCGCGAACTCGTAGAAAGTGCTGTAAAATATAGAAAGCGAAGATAAAAGCAAGATAATAGAGAAGAGACTTTCTTTGTATCAGGTGGAAGAAGCACTTCTTGCTAGTTCATCGTCGAACTCAAAGCAATGCCAAGAGAGCAGAAGCTTCTTTCAAAGACTTTTCTCTTCTTTCATCATCCTCCAACCACGAAACGCGTTTGGTTCTTTCCGTCGATCAATAAGTAATCGTTTCGTTAAACGTTTGCAGTTCATTTTTATTCAGCGATCTCGCGGAGAGACAAAGAGAAAGAGGAAAAAGAAGAGAGAGAGAGAGAGAGAGAGACAGAGAGAGAGAGAGAGAGAGAGAGAGTAAAATCAGATGAGACCATGAATAAATACGCGTAGCGTGTTTGTCACGCACGAATCCAGAGCACGCCTCAAATTATCAAGGCAAATGATGTTTTTAACGAAGTCCTCGCATCTAATTACAACGCCAGAGGGTAGGCACCCACGCGCAAATACGTGAAATTCAATTGCATCGGTTCTCCATGTGGACTTCTCTCTTCCGGGGTTATCCATTACATGTCCAACTCGTAAAGTCCGAGTCAATTTCAAAAGGATTTCGAATGAAAATCATTCCTCAATTCCTGTCTAATTCATCAACTAGTTTTTCCTTAGTTTTTCCTCTTTCGTTGAAATATTGCAAATCCCCGCAAATGAAATTCAATTTGCTCTCATCTTTGCTCTTCTTGATATTTTAATTTGTTTGGAAAACAAATGAACTAACGTGTTTCCAGTAATTGGTAATCATTTTTTGTTTTTTATTTTTCTTTCATTTTCTTCGATTTATCTTATCTTTTTATCAATTTTTCATTTTCTGTTTCCTAGATATCTTGATATTTCTATCATCTTTCTTTTTACAGTTCTGAAATTATTAATCTCAATGTAATTACGATGACATATTGTTCATTCGACGATAGTGTCCGTTTAAAAGATCATCCGGAAAATCTGGATCGACTTTTCAACCAGTCAACTGCGTAAAACTTATCAACATCAACAAATATATTAATTTAATACGACGTCTGTCAAAAATTACATCCATTTCGTACTCTATCGATCTCGACAAGGTAAACAGACATTCGACGAATATACTCGGCAGAAATATCAATAAAAATATGACGATTGTAATCACTGTAGAAGGTACAACGTATTCTTTATATTTCCTTTAGCAACATTTGTTTTCTCGAAACATTTTGTGGAAATAAAAAGATGAGCGTAAATTCCAACCATCGAAAACTCGTTTTCTCAGGGCAGATCGTTTTCGAACACGTGTGTTGTTTCATGAGGATGGAAATGCGATAATCGATCGTTTTCGCCGTTCACCAAGCAGGGAAAGAAAAAAAAGACTGATAGATATCTACATATATACGAGAATGAGAACAAAAAAATAGAGATGAAAGCAATTTTCGTAAATGGAAAATCGGCTGGAATAGGGCGTCCGATAGATGGAAGGGAGCAAATGATCGATTATAAAATGCGGAATCCAATTTGAATCTTGTCTCTTTTTCTCTCTCTCTCTCTCTCTCCCTCTCTCTTCCTTTTATGTCTTCTCTTGAAATTTTGCAAAGAGTTTAAAGATGGATAAGACGCGCGTGCGAGCACATGGTCGTCGTTGGCAGAGCATTCTGTGCTTATGGCGGGATCTGTCGCACTAACACACTTACGTAGATACACAAATACGAACACAGGAGTCACATACATTTCATATGGAAGCACTGCGAGTGACAGGGAAATACTGCCTCTGCTAACTACTGCCTTTTGCTTTAAGTTATAGTGCCGCGTATGGATCTACGCTGGACTATTGCCCTACTACTTCCTATCCCCATCTTTACCACCTTTGCGCCACCCCCAAATGCATCTACAGCTGCTCTACTTCTTCGATCGTTTCTTCCTTTTCTATTCTCACTTAATTTCTTCCGATTAAAATCACTTTTTATCATATTTTTCCTTTTTTTTTTTTCCTATTTTCTATACTCGTGCATACGTGTATAATTTTTGTTATTAACTTATTCGTCGATTTTTATCAAAAAAGATTCGTCTGATCGACGTAAAATCCACGTAATATAACTTCTCAGTTTAATTTACTTAAAATTATTTTACGAATGCGTTCGTACTTTAAAAAATGTAACTTTTGAATACGAGTTGCTTTCTGACATGGCGACCTCGTTTCAATGGAATCCGGAAATCTCGGTCGGGAATTTGGTTTACGATCGACATAGTCATTACGTTTGCGGAGAACCTAAAGGGTGAGGGAAAGAGCGATGTATTCGTTAGTTTGACAATGATTCTCGAGGATATTACTAAACGAAATTTCGCAACTATTTCGTTGGTGGTTCGTCATGAGCTTGCGTGTTCGCGACACGTGCGTATCCACTAGCAGTCTGCTAGTTTACCGCACACGGCTCGTCGACCATTCGGGTTCGTTTACCATTCTGTGATTGTACTTCCGCTTGTCCGCAGGAATATTCCGCTTGAAATGTCGAACGAGAGGACGATCGGAATTTCGAAGAGTCTCTCGTATATCCACGAAGAAATAGTTGATATCGAAAATCGCTATTGATCAATGGACGTATAAATTCGTAAACTTGCAAATACGTATTATCAATTAAATCTTCTTGAAACTGACGCATTCACGCGAGACTCAACAATCACGACGTAATTCAGAATGAAATCGTCAATCAAATGTTCGAAAGTTTGTTATTTTACGCTTCACTCAAAATTTATCTCGGCTGAGAGTTTTGAAATTACATTCGAAATGGGTTCACCGATGATACCATAACAAAACATTTAAATGCGCATTTCTGATAAATGATATTAATGAATACAATGAAAAGAAACGGGTATACCAATCGTAACATTTTTTTTTTATATCTTTACAAAAGAAATAAGAAAAAAGAAGTATCTAACTCGTTTCTCGAGTGTGTACTTTGGATTTGATTTTCTATCGCGTTAACGTCGTACCGACGGCCGTAACGTACGACGGAAATTCAATGAACAATAGAGGTACGAAGAGCTCCACGAAACTGATTCTTTGATCACGCTCAGACCTTCTATATTGTCGTTTATTTCTATCCTTCTTTTTCGAATGTTCCGCTCAATTTCCGTCGTTCTTCGAACGAATCACAACACACATAAACAAACGACTCTAACCGGTTCTTCCTTCCAGCGAAATTTCCAACTGTATCACTTTGTTGTATTTTTGCTTTACGTTTTTTTAATTAACGTTCTGTTCCCTTTCAAGATTTGTCTATCCTCTTACGTCTTAAAGACGAGAAGTGCGAATTATCTGTCGATTTTCTCTTTCCAGAACAAAAAAGAAAAAAGAAAATAAAAAACGTGCCGAAAGACGAAGAAACAACGCGTGTCTTTCTTATTTCGTTCCTTCTTACTCACGTTCCGAGCGTATCTTCGCTCTTCCATTTAATTTTCCGTTCCTTTCCCACGGAAAAAGTTCGAGTCCATTTAATTTTCGCGCAAACACTATGGCGCCGGTATCAGGTTCGTCCTTTACCTTTCTCTCAGCGAAGTAATTTCATCTCGACAACGGACCTTTTTTATTATCTCAAAGAAGACAAGTAGAAACGTATGTACTCTCTGAACCGATAATTTCAACAATTTACTCGAGACATTTTCTAACACCGAGCAATAATTTTATGAAAACCATAAAATTTAATGTTGATCTAGTAATGGATGAGAAATAAAAATACTATTACTTTTCTAATCCGTTTCAACTTGACGAACGTACTAATTTATTTCCTATTAACCTTAATTTGTTTATTCCAAAAATATTTATAAGTAGAAAGAAAAAAAGAAACCTCTGAAAAAATGTCTTCGAGGAAGCATCGTCATCGTGTATCACGTAAAAAAAAAAAAAGGAAAAAGGGAAGAAAGAAAAGTAAGAAAAATGTGTATAATTTAATGAAACAGAACGAGAAAAAATATCTAATGAAAAAATGTAACTAGCGTGAATCACGAAATAAGAAAGAAAGAGAGAAAGAGAAAAAAAGAGAAGAACAAAACAAAAAATGAAAAGGAGAGAAAAGTAAGAGAGAGAAAACGAATCGGAATCATTGTTGGCAGAGTAGAATGATTCGTGCGGTAATGTTGCACTCACGCGATACGCACACCGCAATGATTGTTCCGGTTAAGCTATGTAGCGAGTACAGCCATGCGGGAAGCTATTCCTATGAGCTGTCGTCGTGGATTACAATTAATCAAGCAAAAACTGTCAACAGCCATGCCTTCGTATATGCGACAAGCAGCAGGAGAAACTATCGACCGCAAACAATGCGCGAAAGCGAGACTCGCGAGACCGGCAAAACTAGATCGTCCCGTGGGATCTGTTGTCAAATCGAAACTCTCCATGTTCTTCAATGTCCTTCTATGTTTGTCCCTCTCATTTCTTTTCTTTTTCTATCCTTAGCTTTCTTCTTGCTTTCCATTGTCATCCATTTTATTCTTCGCTGTTGTATGTCTGTCCCTCTTTCTCTTTTTCTCTCGCTCTCTCTCTCTCTCTCTCTCTCTCTCTCTCTCTCTCTCTCTCGTAATTTCTAGCCGCTCTTTTTATCTCTTGTTTTTAATTTTATTCAATTAATCCTATTAATAACTACGAAGGAGATCCTTTGAAAGATTTCTTACATTTTTTCTCCGAATTAATTAACTTTCACGATGAAACGAGAAAAGTATCTATTTGACTTTTTTTTTTTTCCTTATTTGAAGTATGATATTTTTTTAATACCCTTCATCGGTTTGCATCTATGCTTTGTGTTTATGGTTTTTCTTTTTGTTTTTTTTTTCTTGTTTTTCTTCTAAAAAAGAAAACATTACGTTTCGATTACAAAAGGGAGATCGTATGGATTCGTTGGAATACAAGATATTCGGTGTCGGGTTTTCTACGTTGAATGAATTGAATAGACGAGCGAATGCTGACCCATATAAATCTTTGCTAGAGCACGAGAGAACTGTTGGTGGTTCGTGTTAGAAAAACAGCAGAGAGAAACCAAAGACCATGCGTTTATCCTCGTCTTTCTAGAGTAAAAGAGCAGGAAAAAAGTGTCTCAGCAGGTGTTCTAACTCTCTATCGAACAAGCTCTGAATTGTAAGATAGGTCAACAATAAGTGATTGTACTATCGTCAATTCGTGATATGTAAAAAATAATAATTCGGACTAATCGTTTTTAATATTTTAAATAATTTCTATTTAAATTAAAAATAATTGAATTACAAAATTTTTTTTATTATAACATATTCAATGTTTTTTTTTTTTTAATATTGATTTAAATATATGAAAAATGGCGTGTATGTATGTTGACGTAAGAAATTGTGTTACATAAATCATGGAAAAAGAAGATTGCGACCTATTAATTTTCTAAATTAAAGAGAAAAAAATTGAGATAATCGACAAATAAGATATTAATTCTCGAGATTCTCGCGTTTTAATGTGGGATCGATTTTACAGAAAAATATTTGATAAATATTAATATCTTGAATTCCGTTGAATCAGTCGAGTCTCTTAGAGAATCTCGAAGCGAAGAAAAGCGATACGAATTGTCGATGTTTCGAGCATTTCTCTCCTTCTCACTGTCGCTCTTTTTCTCTGTCTGTCTCTCTCTCTGTCCCTCTCTTTTTCTCATTTAATCATGATCTCATTTAAACAAACGAGCCGTTTGAAATCGTGCCTAAAATCCAGGAAACCATCGTTGGTTCCTCTTCGTTGGTGCATCTTATTGTCTCGCGTCGTTTAGTTTTAAAGTTTGAGCACGTTCGTGTTTCTCGAGGAAATCAGCTTCGTGGCTCTTCACGTTGTCCTACAGATTCGTATAATTTTCCATTCAGAAAATCAGACGTTAAGCTTCGAACGAAATTGTACCAACGTATCTTTCTCTTTTTGCTGTATTTTTACTACTTGTAGCACGAATAGCTAGGTATGTCATTTATCGCGGATTTTAACGAGTCCCACGATTTTTTCTTTTCTCTTTCTGATTATACTTTAAACTTTTAGCGACCCTATGTTAAAGCTGTACCCGATTAATCTCCATATAAAAACATTAACACGACTTATTCGATATTTTTGCTAACCTAGACGAGAAAAAGATGACTTCAAAAGCAAGCAAAGAAGTGCTTGACATTATTCGTAAATGTACGTCGTTCAAAGAATTTTACCTCCATTTTGATCATCCTACATTTTCATTATTTCCTCCGATTTTGTTCAAATACTTCAAATTTTTAAAAGCCCCAACGAAAGACTCGATTTCTACAAGCAGCTTTTGAATAGAATAGAAATAAAAAGATACTCGCAAAAGTATCGAATGTACCAACTCTTTAGCCGATATTTTTGAACATTTCTTTCATGTCAAAGAACTATCGTCCGAAGAGATGGAAGATCTTGTATATGGGAATACATGCTTTCTGAACGTTGGTATTTATGTGAAAAACGCGAGGGATTCGAGCTCAGAGACTTTTGAAAAATGACGTTGCTTCTTCTTTCGTATTCTTCGATCGAGAGACCTTCAACTAAAGAAAGAAAGACAAAGACAGAGGGAGCGAGAAAGAGAAAGAGAGAGAAAATAAAATGGTGACTAGAAGGTTAAAGGACATGGAGAAAGAGTAGCTCGTAAGTTTGAGACAGAACGATCGTCAATGAAGGTGTCGGTGATAGAGATGGCTGATGGTGCCCGCGAAAGCCGCGATCATCGTCGAAGAAGAAACTTAACGCTAGGCACGTCGACTCTTCGTCTTCTCGCAAGAGAAGACCGAGACCATTAATCTTGCTTGACTTTGTGCCATTCTCTTGGACTTGTCCGTACCTCTTTTAAGACGCTTCTCCGCAGCAACGATGAAAACTTTTAGATAATCGTCTCGTATCAACGCTTATCTTTGTCCTTGTAAAAGTAAAATAATGTGTAATATCCCATACATCATCACGATCTTATGCATTGTAAAAACTTAATAGCATCAAAGAAAAAATAGGAATACAAAAGTAAAATAAAGTAAATAAAAATAAAAGATTAATTACAAAAGCTATGTTCTCTTCGTTTTTCTGATATCAACCTGTCATCATTATTCGTTTTTAAAAATGTATAGGTAAAAGATAAATAAATTAACGGACAAAATTCAAGCTTCTATATGGGATAAATGAGCCGTTTATTATGAAAATGGTTTATATCCATTTGCTTTATTAACAAGATATTAAATGCCTTGCATTTTAATCGATTCAAAAATACTGATAAATGTTAATCAATTTTTTCGATGTTCGCGCGAATGGGAATTAATGTAAATTTATTATAATTGATTATTATGAGAATTACTTGTATAAATATAAGTGTTTTTATGGTCTATAAATGGACTTTTATAACAAATGATTTTTGCAATTCCATTTAATTTAAACGAAATCTATATTAACCAAAATATATAGATATTTGAAAATCTGAAATAAATACACAGTACATTGTTTATTAATGAAAAGTTCATATTAAATTATAGACAAATTAATTTTTAAGTAACTGTTTTCTTTTTAGTATCAAATAATCGATATTATGAAATGCCGTGCCACTTTCATAACAAATGGTTTAAATCATTTTAATAGATTTAATCGCAAACCTCATCGTACACTTTGATATTCATACTTTCTTTCTCGGCGGTACGTTGATATGCGATACTTTATGTATCCGATAAAGAAACAAATTTAAAGAACTTTACCGAACCACGATGTAAAGTATGTAAAATATATAATGCCTATCTACATTATACGAAGACGATGGTAGAAAGCGAAAGATCGATGCTCGAGATAAACGAATTAGGTAGATCCCTATCGAGAACTTTTCTTTAGTCCAATTTGCGAACATCGAAACTTTATCTCACGGAGCCATATCAGAAGGGAATAGTATGAGACAATGTTCTTTGAAAATAAACGTAATGACGTGTAAGACTTGAGCCACACTACATTACATTTTAACGCTATCCATGTTGCACGACTATTTCTCTCTCTCTCTCTCTCTCTCTCTCTCTCTTTCTCTTTCTTTCTCGCTCTATGTTTCCTTTTTTCTTCACTAAAGTCACGTGAACTTCTATCTTTCGTTGTTGGTTTCCTTTGATCAAGGAATCCTTTTAAAAAAGGATGCTCCTATTCGCAGTGATTATGGTACGTGGTGGAGAATCTTGAAAACGTGAAAGTCGAGAACGAAGAGAGAAATCTTTGGCGAAGTTTTGCCCGTTCTTACGTTCAAGCGAAGTTTCAATCAAGTTTTTGACTGAAAAATTCTACGTACCTACGTACGTTTATATCGTCCGCATTCTTTGATAGAAAAATTTCTACGAAAACTCGATTCGTCTTATAAACGTTGTCGATGAAAGAGGCAACTATTTTTCTTTTTCTTTTTTTTCTGTTTCTCTCTCTTTTTTTTTTTTTTTTTTTAATCCGAAGCATTGACGGTATTTTCACGAGTTTGCTTCACCGACGTCGACTTTTTACGATCGTTGAAAGCAACACGTTCGATATCTAATAATTGCATTTTTCTGTTATGGAAACCACCTCTTAGAAAGCTTCTGCTCTTTCTCTCTCTCTCTCTCTCTCTTTTAGTCGCGATAAATTTATAAACCATGAAGAATGTACCTATCGCTCGGTTACTCCCATGAACAAAATTCGTAACTCCTTCATTTTCGTCTGACCTTATTTACTTAATTAGAGCATTGCTTTTCAAATTCGTCGTACACAAAAAGGAAAAAATTAACTTTTCACAACATTACATTAAACAATGTTACTTCTCTTTTCCATCTTGTTACGTTAATTTTGCTTTTAGAGAAACACGATCCTTCGTAACTTCGTACCTACAGCGTTCTACGAATTTGTTTAAACCGATGACATGAGATTTTTACATGCAACCATATATACATATATTCATCTGAATGATAATAATAAAAACTGCTACAACGAGGAAAAAGTTAACAGGTATGTTAATTAAATTTTGTTTGCATCGGATTATATTAAAAATCGAAAGAATTACGAATTGCTAACGAGATCGTTTTCAGATGCGAGCATATAAATAAAATTTTGTATAATATTTAGATGAATAACCGTATTAACATGATACAAAGAACTCGAATCGTTATTAGATAGGATTATCTACGAGATGTATAAAAAAATTTTTCTATTATATTAATTAAGTATTTTATCGGCTAATGAAAAAATAAAAAGACAAATAAAAAAAAAGAAAAAGAAAAAGAAGAAAAAGAAAGAAATAGCAACGATTTAGAAAAAATAAATTAAATGTATACGTGTATCTTCGTTCACCCCTTTCATATACATTTACGATGCTTTTCAACATGCAGTGGATAAAAAACGTTTTTATCCCAAGAGCAGAAATTCGTTATCTCTTGTTTCGAGCGATATTTATCGTTGCTCGTCCGTCCGTTAAAAGCGTCAGCGGATGGCAAGTTTTCGAAGGCGGTGGTATAACACATCGTAGAAAGAATAAAACCGACACATCCGGGATACCATTATTCGTCCACGAAGTTGGCCGATAGAACAGAGATGAAAGAGAAAGAGAAAAATAGAGAGGGAGGGAGAGAGAGAGAGAGAGAGAGAGAGAGAGAGAAAGAGAGAGAGATGAAATGAAACGATGGTGATCGCAATTGCAAGAGGGATACTGCAACTCGATCCTTTCTCTCTAACTCTCTCTCTCTCTCTCTCTCTCTCTCTCTCTCTCTCTCTCTCTCTTTCTCTCTTCTCGTTTAAAGGGGTAGATACCCTTTAAAACGTCAAACGACGATTCCGATCCTAAGATTAATCCATCGCTCGTAATTGGAAGGTCGCGCGCGTGTCGCGATCCGGAAATTTACGATCTCGTGCCGGTTCCGAAGTCATTCCGTTTTCGTTCTTCACAGAGAAAAGCATCGCTCGTTGGATAATAAAAGCTCGTTTCTCGCGAGTCGAACGCAAACAGTGACTGTTGGTAAAAGGATGGGGGATGCTAAGGGATAAAATAGAAGATGTCTTGCATCTCGATTTCAAAAGCTAATCCCTATTCCTTGATTACATTAACCCTATAGAAAGATTCCTCAAATCGCGTCTCTATCTTTTACATTTCTTCCTATTTTCTATTCCCTTTGTAAATTAAGCATTTAAGATAATGAGAAGCTTAAAGAAGTTATTATTTCCTTAGGTGTTAATTTTCTACTTTATTTCTCGTTATTTCTCAAATCGTTATCATTGCCTTTTGATTTCTTTCTTTTCTTTTCTTTACTTATTTATTTCCTTCTCTTTTTTCTCTAAGTAAGATTTATTTTAATTAATTTAAGACACTCTCTGTAATTATTTCCATTTCTCATTAATTACTTGTGATATTTAATCTTATATGTTTTCTTTAGATTTTATATAGGTGCATAGCTATTGTTAAATGCTTCTTCTTGAATTTCCTCTTACAAGATTGCAGTTCTGGTAGTAATCAACTTCTCTCTCTCTCTCCCTCTCTCTCTCTGTTCTACTTCTTCGTTCGAATATAATTCGCAATCAAAAGAACAAGTGTAACGACTTACATTTCAAATGATATTCTTTGGATTCGCTCGAACGAACGAATCGAATAAACTTTTTAAAAGTATTAAAAACTGATTAGAACAAAAAATGAGAGGATGAGAATCGAGAGATTAAAAGTATTCGACAACTTTCGTCAAGCCTTTCGAGGTGCATCGTAATACTGTCGAGTTACACGTAAAATCGTTGCTAGCTGTCGTCAAAGAGAAAGAGGGAGAGAGAAAGAGAGACGGATAAAAAGAGAAAGAGAGAAAAAGAGAGAAGGATTGCGTTAGATTTTGAGGGTGGACCGCGCAGGGGCGCTTAAGATAGCACGAGCACCTCGAACACGTGGTGAAGCTAGATGTCGCCCCATAGGTCGCAAGCTTTCAAACTCAGCGATCCAGCCAGTCCGCGGCCGTCTGTGCTCCGCGAAACGCGATTTCCGGAGTTCGTGATTAAATTCGAAATCGATCGTACGATTTTCGTCGCACTTCAATTTGGGAAGATCGTTGGACGTTACCATTTCACGGTAAGTTCACATGGGAAATAACTATCTTTTTTTTCTCTCTTTCTTTTTCCTTTTCCTTTTTTTTCTTTCTTCCTTTTTTCCTTTTTTCTTTTTTATTTTTTCTTTTTATACGGAGGGTAAACATTCATTTGTACGTAAAGAGAAAAGAAAATGTTTCGACATTTTTTAAAAATCGTCCGTTTGTTTTGAAAATCGTAATTTAAAGGTCGATCTTTTGAAAGAGAATAAAAAAAGGAGTGTCTGATCGAAATTCGCCGTACGAAGGACGAATGTCTATTCATTTGATTGAAGTACGTAAGACGTGTATATATTTTTAAGGATCGATAGAAAGAGAAAGAGAGAGGGAGAGAGACAGAGAGAGAGAGAGAGAGAGAGAGTGGGAGAGAGAAGGCTTAACGGGGCCGAGGAAGGTTGCCTAATTACAAGACTTCCTTTTTGTTCCGTTTTTACGCGTCGTTATGCGGTAGCTAATTAGTTTCCTGAACGTCACTGAAAAAATGTGAATTCACGCGCGCATATTCGGCAGATACCTTAAACACGCGATAATTATGACTTAGAAGTATCGCGAACGTTTTCGAGTATGTTTTTCGTGTGCAATATCGTGTTTCGTGCAAAAAAGAAGGTAGAATTTAAAACGTTAACACGAATACATTAACGTCGGCCCCGAAATAAACGTAATCCTGCTAGTATGAATAAAAGTTAAACGCTTTTTCCTATTTCACTTTACTTTTCTTTTATTTTTTTCTTTGTTCCTCTATTTTCTATAGCGTGCGTGAGCGGAAGTACATACTTTTGGAAAATGTTACATAATGTTGACGATTAGGGTGACCGTCGAAACAAAAGCAAGTACTTGGCGTTGTAACTTGTCGCTTTATTCATAGTCGTCGTCGTTGTTTTCCTCGTTGTCGTTCCTCTCGTAGTTCTCCCGTTTGGATTTAAATGCGTACTGAATGGCACCGTTGCCCCCTCAACACTCTCGAATCTTTCGGATTTACACTTGACGAGTGTTTTTGAAAGCGTTTGTAAAATTATTCGCCTTTTCATCGTCGCTCGTGATATACATTGCTTGTGGCTGCTAGGACGCGACTAATGAGAACGCGCTTAATTTGTAAGTGTGATACGTCGACCTCTACCATTGCTAGTTGACATCGGTTATAGTATATCGGAAGGAAAGTATAAAGATACGAATAAATAAAATCGTACATAGACGACCTGTCATAGTTAACAAATTATCTAGATACCTAAATGAAAGAGATAGAGGGAGTTTTAAAAGGAAAAAGAAAGAAAACGTTATAATTATAATTAACGATGTGGGTATAACGAGAGATTTCTAATCTCGTTACTGAGCTTCGTTAAAAATATTTGCCTTATACATAGTCATTATCTTAAATAATATATGTACATAGGATATACATGATATAAGTATATATAAGTAAATGAAAATTTAATCGACGGTGATATACATATATGTGTAAATAATGGAGACACTCGTGAAAAACTGAATCAATTAATTAAACAACTTATTGTAATTCACAAAATCGCGATGTTTCATTACGCGTCGGTCAACTTTCAACGAGCTATAACCTCATTGTATCTTTTGAAAACACGCATCTCCGATGTGCTTTATTTCGTCAAGCGTGAAAACGAATATCAAAATGAACGAGAACAAGTTGATTTCGCAGAGTGTTCCATACTCGTAGCTACTATTAAAGTACGAATTATCAGAATTATAAACGCGAATCGGACGGATATGACGACGGGTGGGCGTTAAATACGGACCAATGATTCGGTGTCAATTTGTACATGGTGCTCAACTGAAATCGTACCGCTCGTAACAACATCGTTACTATCACAAAGCTAGCTGGTGAAAACTTCGACGATAGAAGCTTTTCGAGAGTCCATTTAAAAATTCAAAATTAGAGGGAATAAGAGGGAGAGAGAAAGAGAGAGAAAAATTGAGAGAAAGGAAAATGGTGTTTCAATGTATTAACGATAAGCTTTACAAATTTTAAGATACTATAAAATACAATCTTTGAAGATTAAATTAGATTGGATTTCCCATAGTTAATCATTTTCAAATTACGAAATGGATCACTTATAAAATATAATATGAAATCGATCGATGAATTAACGGAATGATAGGAAGGTAGGATGACAAAGAAGAATGAGGGTATAATCGGACTGACTTTGGTTGGCACAAAGAAAAAAACGAACCTGAAAATTACATCCATTACAATCAATCGAATTATCCTCGTTCTCGATTCGGTTTTCCTTCGATTCATTTCTTTGAACGAATTCAGAAGCCAGAAGAACTTAGAATGAGAATGGAGAATCGGATGGCTTAAACGGCCACGAAGGAATATAAATTGTAACCACACTCTATGCAGGAGCAACCGACTGACAAGAGACTTTTCGACGTTTTCCTAACGTCGACGGTAGTAGTACTATCGTGCTAAGCTGCTGCCGCACCTGCTTGCAATATGCATAATGCTAATTGTCCCTTTAACAAAGCTCCAACGCCCCTCGCAAAACTACGCCAACTAGAGGTTGCCGACCTGAGAATGTATCTCTTTTTCTTTTCTTTTTTCTCCCTCCGTTTTCTTTCTTACTCTACTTTACTTCTCTCTCTCTCTCTCTCTCTCTCTCTGATAAATTTCATGCATGGATATGTCGATAAACATCAAGGATCGAAATGATCTAACAGTAAATATATATGTACTTATCCACCGAATGATACGATTGAAATTCTCTTTTAAATAACGTCATAAATGTAATTTTCAATCTATCGACTTATTATCCGATATCGAAGTAGCAATCGTATTCAATAAATCCACGAAACGTGAGACGACGTTAACAAGGAGAATGATTTCTCCTGACTCATCAAGTATGAAGATTGAAACGTAGGACTCGTTGTTGAGTAGGTATAGTTAGCTAATGTTTCAACTTACGTACAAGCTGAGCTTTGAACGTTTAATAATTGATAATGTGTACTCCTTTTCGTACAACCTGACGTATCGAAATACTTTAGTTAGTCGACATATGTTTTAAGAGAATATGAAACTTATAAGCTTGCTTACTAAGCGTATAAAGCATATCTAATTTTAGTGTATACTTACATGTATACGTATACAAGCACACATATATGTATATATACGTATATACGTGTTTTTGATTTTCTCGTTAAAATAATAAAAATTAACTCGTCATGAGGATAAAGCAATATACTTTTGAATTTTTCATTTCACGATTGAACGATTTTATTCAACGTTTTCTATCCCAATTCATACTATTTTGTTTGAAATCGATATAAATTTTTCATCGATCGAAAATTTGCAAGGTTAACGGATTAACGATAGGTTCCTCGCACGTTTGTCTTGGCTCAAAGACAAATCAAAGATCGATACGATTACCATTTACCTTGGCACACGTACGATACCAATACACTGTGAAAATCAACGGCATGCTCGTACGTCTTGAATAACGAACGATCGTAGCGATAATTGATTCTGCGTGCCCTGTCGAATAATGCTTTACACAATCGGCGATCCGTCTTATCCTGTGCTCGCTTGTAGACGATACCCCTGGAACGGATGCCGTAAGCCACGTCCATTCGATTCATCCATCGCAAGCATACACGATTAGGAACGATCGACGCGATGTTAGTTCCCTGTAGATGACCGTCAATAGCATTGCCTGGCAGTATCATCGACTCGTACTACTTGATATCAACGACAAACACAGCTTATCCGACTTGCGTGTTTATTGTTAGGATAGGTCATCATTTGTACAACCAAAGTGATTTGACTCTTGTTAACAATGTGACATTTAATATAAAGCAAGATGATATATCAGTACGAAATAAGAAATTTTGTTCTGATTAATGATTAATAAATATTTGAAATTGATTGACAATAACGATTATAAACTTATGGAAACTTCGATTCACTTTTTAATAGTTAAGGTATTGCATCGAAATTTCATTCGTATTTCGAAATTATCGAATAATTGGATGTCTCGATAATACATGGATGATCGAATGCTCTGAACAAACGATATATACGGAAAGGTCTCATCGAATCGACCGTGAGACATTATTAAAGCGAATCTGTGCGGTAATGCGGATTGATTATATCTACTCAGACCATCCAGAATGTGGATATGATGTATCGCTATGAAAGGGATACGGAATTCACCTCATCTCCGCCATCTTTCGCACCTCGTAATCAATCCTCGCCATTAATGTAAACCATATCGAATACCAACTGTTATCCATATCTCTTCTTCGATATATCCTTTTCGATCTCTGAATCTTGATGACAAAATTATTCAATTGAATTAATATTACGATCGATCATAATAAAGTTTTGTTAACGAATTCATGAACTATCCGAGTTATCTTCTTTCGTTTTTGAATAAAAATAAAATATCGGTCACAGGTGAGCCTAATTAAAATTAACTCGTTAAATTAAAATTCTCGTTCCTACTAATTACGACGTCCGTTTGTGAATTCGATGAAAAAAGAAAAAAAAAGGATAAATAACTAAATAAATAAAAAGAAAAGAAAAGGTTCGACGTAAAATCAACCACAATAACGAATCATTACACTTGATTCATTCAATTTTACAAATGCCTTGTCTCTGAATTTCTACCATCCGGAAAATTTCGATAATTCAGCTGAAGGGACTAACGACGTTACCGTGAATATTGTCGCGGTAAATATTACACAGTACCGTAAATAAAATTATATTTTCTTTTACGTATTCCAATAAAAGAACGTACGTATCTTTTCATTGGCATTCAGTATACGCGAGAACGAACATGATGGTCCTGTCATTTATTTTACAATCCTCGTTCTATCCAACTGCCTTACATACACTTTTGTATTTCGTTAAAAGTTCGCAAGAGAATACTGGGAGCAACGTTTGAAATCGAATGTGAGATTTCCGCGCAGACCAGCCGTCTGGTTTAAAAATATATGAAAAAATGAAAGTAAAAAAATATATGAAAAAACAAAAGTAACTTGCAATGTATTTTTTCATCGCTCGTTGCTCATACGCATGCGTTTATAAGAGAAAGAGAAAGAGGGAGAGAGGGAAGAATGGAAAGAGAGAGAGAAAGAGAAAGAGAGAGAGAGAGGGGGGGGGGGGAAAGGAAAAGAGGAGGAGAGAGAGAGAACTTTGTGTGCAACCGAGTGTTCGAGAAACAGAACGATGAAACAATTGATACGATTTTATCCTGTGATGCTTCCTGCATTTTCGATAAGAAATAAAGCCAGCCTGATAATACCTCTATTGTAAAATTATATCATTCAAAAAAAAAAAAGAAAAATAAAAATAAAAAAGAATAGAGTCTTTCAAAGCAAGACGAAATTTTTCTATCGTTTAAAGGAAATTCTAAAAAGAAAGATATTTAATAGAAAGAAAGTACATCATTAAATCACATGCAAACTTTGATCGCGATTTTAAAGAAAAATTATTAATTTTATGATGAGAAAGTCGAGGTTTGATATTTTGATCGTTGATAATATTTTTATACATATATGTATAAATCTTAGAAGTTAATTAACAAGAGTCGAAAAGAAAATTAAAAAAGAGAATTAATGAAACATCATGGATATGCGATTACAATAGGGAAGAAGTTCATTTCGTTTCGTTAAGCCAATGGTAATAGTACTTAGTCCTTGCATAGGTATCTTCCATGTTACGTACGCATGATCCATTTGATGTGATTTGCATATTCCAGCGAATTCCTTCTACCGCGGCTTTATTATTTCGCTCGTTCCTCGATTACATTAACGGATTCGCGTAATCTCCATTTGGTTTAATAGCAATTGGTTCCCCAGCTCGTTTACGCATTGTAATTTGATTAAACCCATTAAAATCTTTCGCTGAATTCCAAGAAGCAGCTTTCAAAATTTGCGACGATTCTATAATGGAAAGGAAACATTTTCAATCGATCGATAGTTATATAATTATATTGTACTTATTCGCATGATATATACGCTTACTACAACTCAACTTTGGTATGAAACAGTTATAAACGATAGAACCAGTTACTAACTTCCATGATATAACATGACTAATGGCCACGTTAATTTCATAATTAGTCATTAATTTTGAACGCATTAGAGCGTTAACTTACGCTCGGATCTGCGAGCAAATTATTCGCAAGAGAATTGGAAGAAATGTGTTATTAATTTATTCCCTTATTATTAAGTAATTCACTATTTAGGCAGTTTAATAGCGAGCAAACATTCTTATTCAAATGGTACAAGTTTTGAGTGCAAACATTAAGAAGATTCTTGTTAAAATTTTCAAGAAAACGATAAGCGTTCAAATGGCACTCAACAGCGTGGGAATATTGCGTTAGGTGTCCTTTACTTAACGTGACTTTAATTACACGTTATTTAAAAAGTTTCGAATCATTGTAGATAAGTTTCTTAAAGCGCACGTTTATTCACACGCCATGGAGGATAAAGTCGTTTTTCTTCTCGCGCAACGTCTCGTTAATCTCGAGAAAGCGTGCTAGTGATGGAAGTGAAATAGTCGTTGATCACGATTAGAAACTCGACTCGTTTACAAAGGATCGACGCTCAAAAGCCGGTTACTACCTTGAAAGCTAATTTCGTACTCGTCATGAACCTCAATGTTTTCCTACGATACATTTCTCAGCTGCAACTACAATTACACGTGGACATTGGTCGATGGAAAAATAATCAAAACGGTTAATTCGAATAAAACGTAAATCGATGAACGAATATTATTGTTAAAAAAGTAGTAAAAGTAAGAATGAGTGTATCAAAAAAAAAAAAAAAAAAAATTAAGAGAAAAAATATTACAATCACATTGACTTCGAATAAAATTAAACGCTGATTTAATAAATATAGATGACTCGTTGAAATGCAGGGAGGATTGAAAGAATACTGATCGAACGTAAATATTAAAATTATGTTTCATACAATGAAATAAAAAATTATTAAAATTAGAAAATCATTTTAATATTATACTAGTTCGCAAATATCAATCTTTGAACGAATAACACAAATTCGATCCGATGAAAATCTGAATAAGGTAAGAGGTAAATAAATTCAACACTAATATTTACGTTCTAAATACTCGATCTAATTTTTAATCGGATATATAATTTCTCATGTTCTCGACGAGCGACCTCGTCGCGGTCCGTTACCGACGAATTTTCGGTATACGAGGTCGTGTATATCCAACCAGGAATCGGATTCGCCTATATTTGCCCTGAAAGACAGAGAACAGGTTCCGTAATTTCGTAGATGCGAATCGAGCATTTGCGGTTAGCTCGCATACGCTCGAGCTAGGCGTTTCTATAGGTAAGCTGAATCTACAATTATTGCGTTTCGTGGTAGGTAGGTACTTGATGGAGCCCAAAGACGCGATCGAAACGCTAACGAAATCAACGTTGGACTGTAGAGGAACGATAAAACGAATTAACTAGGTATTCTGCTAAAATGATTCGAATTAGCATCAAGTACAGGCCATTTTCGAATTTCTCATAGGCCCTCCTTCGAATGATTCTACCTGTGGATTACATGGTATCCTATAGATCTTCGACTGACTAGAAGGACATCGCAATCTTCCAACTAATTTACATTAATGCGCTTAGGAGCAAGAACTTCTTGGATTTCCGTTGACACGAACTTATATATATATATATATATATATATATATATATATATATATCTTTCTCTTTCTATCCGAGTTACGGACACGAGTTAGCTCTCATCTATTCTTACTCTTCCTTTCTTCTGCTTTCATGTGTGAAAAAAGTAAATGACCTTGGGCCTACGTATGCATTTAGATGTTGTACATCAAATCAAACTTCGATCATTCGAAGAATGCGAGCAACGGAAAAGAAAGAGAAAGAAAGGATCTTCCAAATGAAGAAATTTTATGGAATGTCGAGAGTTAACGATTTGGAAGTAACCTTTCGATTTGACATTTTCCCGGAAACAATGATTCAAAAGATCCCTTCGAAAAAAACCTCGAGAGGTTCTTGCAGTTTCTTTACGAACGATATATCTTGTCGAAAGTTTACAAGTATAAATATATTGTATAAAAATAAACAAATCCAATGGACGACCATAAATAATTCTTTTTGCATGTTTTTTTTGTTCTTTATTTTTATTTTATTTTTTTTTATTTTTTTATTTTGTTTTTTTTTTTACTGTGAGAGAGAAAGAGCGAAATGGATGCGAACATTTTAGCGAATAAAATGTTCCTCTCTCTTTCTCTCCCTCTCTCTTTCTCTTTCTCTTCATATTTCATAGCTTTTATTTTCCTGAATAACGAAGCTATGCACGAGCACGTAGTCGCTACTGTCACGTAAAAATATTCCGTCGTTGAACAAAATGTCCTACGCAAAAATATCGGTGGCTAACTTGCCTCCTGGATTATGCAGATATATCGAGAAATCTCGCTATCTCTTAATCGCTACTGTCCTCCAGCGTGAAATGCATTGCCAGTGTACTTTTTTCTTTCTAACTTTTTCTCTTTCTCTTCCCTTCAACAATGTAAAAATTCTAAAATATTTTCTTATATGTATATATGTATACATCGTATTCCAAGCAATACGATATCTTTCTTATTCCTTTCAGCTCAATTCCCAAGTCACTCGTTCTTTCCCACGAGACTAAGGAATTTACAAATCACCATAAATATGTAATCGATTTCTACCTCAAATCTAGAACGAAATCTTTCTAGAGAGAGAAACTGATTGAACTTTTGTATTATTAAAAAATCGATATTCATCAATTATTTATCATTCATATAGGATAGAACGCACATAATAAAAATATATTACATTCTACGATAAAAATACTCACCCGTTTTTCGGTTAACTAAATGACCTTTCCTGGAGATAAATACCGTGAGAACACTAAAGTAAGAATAGAGAAAAAGGACGAGAGAGAGAGAGAGAGAGAGAGAGAGAGAGAAAAGATAACGGTGAAGCAAAAAAAGAATAAGACGAGGAAATTCTATCGAGGAGACCGCTTTTATCACCCCATCACGTTATTTCGCGTTGCATTTCCGAACGATAAATTTAAGAGGATACTTTTGAAAGGATTTCGATCTCGAATAATGAGGAACTAAGCTATGTAAGAGGGAAAGAAAGATAATCGAGAAGTTGTGTTACATAGAATCTGAACAGAGTTAAACCATACACACACACATATATATATATATATATATATATATATATATATATAAACTGTAAAACATTTAAATAAAAAATACTAACGCGTTTGAGAAAATACACTTTCCGACTACATATTTATATGTTTCTACAAAAGAAAAAAAAAAGGGGAAAAAAAAGGAAGATATATTAGATGAAAGATATACGTATGTCATGTAAATAGATCAATCGAACGTTCCGAACCAATGCCATTCGTTATAGCACCACAAAGAAAAATGATATAAGATCGAATCTCAAAGTATAGTTCCAGTTCGTTCGCTAATACCGACATTCTTTTCCAGTTCCTTGAGAGCTCGTCCGAAGAAGAACGTCGAGTAAAAATGGCTCACACGTTGCGGTCGATGTGTACCCGTTGATCTTGACGATAAATTCGGTGGGTTACGAAGTGGTACCACCTCGAACTATCCCTTACTTTTGCAAGCCTTACTCGCCTTTAGTAAATGCTGCTACGTTTCTAGCTAACCTCAGGCTGATTCTTTTTAATACCCAAGACCCACGTACAACATCACAGTGTTTTTTCTTCTCTTTTCAACTCCTCTTTTTCTTGTTTTTTTTGCCTTTCTTTCTTCCTTTTTCTTTTCCTTTTTTCATTCTCATTCTCTCTTATCATTTTTTCTTCTCTTTTTTCCTCTTTCTCTCTCGAACTGACCACACCAGTATAAATTAAAACCACTTTCAGCTGTATAAACTAAAAGGGAACAAAGGACTCTTTTCCCAACAGGTACGAAAGCAGAAAGATTTGATCGTAAGGGTGCAAGAAATTTCTCGCATTTCCTCTACGATTTCACTTCTAATCTCACTTTTCCTTTCCTTCTTTTCACCTCCCTCCCTCGCTCGAAGAATCTCACGTATTCCCCATTATTTTCTTCTCTTTCCCTGATTCATCGGTAAAATACGAATTCTAATGTTTTTTAAACGGTATTTAGTTTAATTGGAAAACGTGCTCTTCGTTTATCTAAGAAAGAGAGACGAACGCGGAAAAAAATACTCTTGCTTGATTAATTATAATACTTTTCAATAGTAATAAAAATAGTAGAAATAAAATAAAAGTAATAAAGTAAAATTTAAAAAAAAAATAAAAAATAAACTAAAGAAGTCTAATCGTCGTATAATCGAACAAGATTTTCTTTTCTAAAACGTCTTTCATCATTGACAAGAGTACTATAACTATAGCGAATTTGAAAGATTATTAATTTGTTCGAAAATTCGTATCAATCTTCAAGCAATCCAAATATTCACGATTTTTTTCTTTTTGTTCGATATTCGACGAGCCAATCTTGTTACGATGAAATACTAACTATTTCTGATATCGAAGTCTCTAATGGGACGTATCTCGTAATAATAATTGCAATAATTATTAATAAAACTCGTTCGCTATCGATGTTTGCACCATCATTAAAGGAGACACAGAATCGAAGGAAATAACAGCAGATGGTGCCAACAGATCGGGTTCTTCTTCGTTTCACTGAGTACGGAAGCTACGGTGAATATTTCATTTCGTTCTCGATTGAAATGCTTTCTACGACGCCGCGTTACATCCGGCGTTAATTTATCAACTTCTCAAGCATAGATAAGTTTTTTATCTCTCCTTTGTAATATTTCAAATCTCGCGGTATGCTCGAGAACATTCTAATGGAATATTAATTCGAACTTTTATTTACGATATCTGACTCGCGAAGATCAGAGCGACGTTCTTTATATTTTTTTCCCTTCTTCTTCTTTTTTTTTTAGCTTTATAATAAAACAGACCGATGGATGTTCTATCTTTCTCTTTCTTTTTAATTTCAAAGATTTCAATCCTTTGAAATTCATGGCAACCCTTCGCAACGCGATCGCCTCGATCTTCGACGAACTTCTACTCTTAAGATGCAGTTTTAATTATTCCAATCTCTCAGAAACGAGTAGCTACGGATAGTAACGGCGAGCTTAACCATTACGACGATTAATCCAACTTTATCAACAGCGATCCATACTTTTTCATTCGAACGGGATATACCGAGGTCGTGGGTGCAGTTACGATCGTGCCTTTATCCACGTTAGTTTTGATATACTTATAAAACGATGTGGTGGTAGTAATGATTAAAAATTTTTAAAGCGTCCCAAAGGTGACTTCGAAGAGCCTCTAATAAGGTGGTTACTTTTAACAAGGTACCTTTCATGGTCGAGTACTCTCCTGCACAATCTTTTAAATATAGAACGGCGACTTAATGACTGTTTTTTTTTCTTCTTTCTTTTTTTCCTTGTCGATAAGTTCGAAAATAATGACCATCGAATTTGGACGTTTTTTGATACTAATTTCAAAGATATCATATAATTAGAAATATTACATTGGACAATATTTTGGAAATGAAAAATAAATGTCGATTTATTATACGTGTATATGAAAAAAAGAAAAAAAGAAAATGCATACACGTGAATGTATAATTATGTTTGATTGAGTTCCGATAAAGACGATTGTCACGAATAAGGACGATAAAATTATTTTCTTTCGGAATCGATTTACGGATAGACCATTAATATTACGTGCCTTCGTAAGATCGAACTAGAATCGCGATAGTAGACATTCGTTTGCCCCCACCTCCAATACCCACCCCTCAAAATTGCACTCCGACTACCTTCCTAAAAGAATCAGTGCTCCAGGCACGTTCAACAAAATGCACGTTACGATCATTGAACCTGTTCACCTATCTTTTCGTTTTTCCCTCTGTCTCTTTATTGCAGTTTCTGATAAATTTAAACGTTTTCGTAACTGATCAGCCCATCTGTAAATTTGTTGGTTTTTCTTCTTTTCAAAAAAAAAAAAAATAAATAAAGAAAACAAAGAAATAAAAAAATAAAATAAAATTACAATTTAATTTTCTACGCTCAAAAATAGAAGATAAGTATCAAGTGAATGAAATATATGTTATTTGACATTACGACTTAAAGAATCGAGAAAATGTAGCAATTTTGTTTCTTTCTTATAAAACAGTTACTTGATTATCGGGCAGTTAGTTTTGATAACGACACAAGTCTTTTCTATCGACCTTTACTTATTAGACTAGAAACTAGCTTTAACTTAATTCTCTAAAGAACATTTTTACTGCTTCAAGTAGTTATAACTCTGTCAAATTTGTCGAGTTTCGACATGAAATTATAAAAATTTTTACTCTTCGTTGACGACAAGCTTTAAGGAGATGCAAACGAAACTATTTTTCCATATATTTTCTTTTTTTTCGTACTAAAACATCCACTTGAATCTTTCAGGGTACTTGAAAGTCTCCATAAAGTACTTTATCTTCCTGACCGTTGCTGCTTCATAGTTATATAACAAACAAAAAAGAAAAAGAAAAAAAATTACGTTCGTTTCCCCCGCCCTCTCTCTCTTTCTCCCTCTCTTCCTGTTTCTCTTTCGAAAAAAAAAAAAACAGGAGAAATTTTTATAGAGTTCGCACATACAAATTCGTGTCCACTCGTTGAGAAACGGAAAACGACTTCGTTTTTCTATTTGGCATTGATGCAGAATTATCATAAAACCGGAATCCGCAAAACGTCAATCTTCCACATCGATGAATCTCCATATCTCTGTCTTTTTCTCTGTGTCCTCCTCTCTGTGTTCGTAGTCGACCGAGCACGTAAGCACGCGTATCTGTAGCAAGTCGAGCGGATATATCGGATATTTTACGTTTCCATTCGCGAACGTCAAATAAAAATGTTTCGCTCGTAGCACAAAGATAGCGGCAAACGTCGAAATAAAACGTACGATACTACGAGAGAGGAAACGTATGCCAATCAATGCGGCCTACGTATTATTCTGTAGAGTAGCCATGTTTACCAGCTTGAATTTTCATGAGTGCGCTCGATTAATACGAATTTATGCGTTAAGTGCTATTTATACAGATTGATATCAATCGGAGCGATGTTCGTCGTAATTACAATTTACTAATATTATCCGTAATATACGTACATATATACATATTATAAAAATATAGATATAATGTTACCTTACATGAAGTTTTCACAGTCGCCATTATCCGTATTACTTCCATCGGTGATAATAAAAATGTACGGTGATGATAAAAGATATACACTTGTAGAAAAGAATATTTAGATATTCGATAAATCTAAAAATGTTTTAAAGATACTGCAGATATTCTTAAAGTGGATACGACGAAGCTTTCGAGATACGACACTCTCAACATTCCGAACAAGACTGACTCATACACAGTTTTTCGTGTTTACGTATTTTGACTCTAGGTCTCGAAGGTTGTATCGTATACAACGTAACCTTCCAACGAGTGTTCATTGTATTATCGAATGATCAAAGAACGTCGTAAACGAATAACAAACAATTACGATACTAGTATTTCTGTGTCTTTTTTTTGTTGTTGTTTCTTTTTGCATAGAGTACTTTGAAGAAATTTTCTTTAAGAAATGGGATACAGTGATTATTACAATAAACTGACTTATACGCAGTTTTTCATGTTTACATATCTTGATCTTAGAGAAGGTTGTATCGTATACAATGTAACCTTGTAACGAGTGCTTATTTCATTATCAAATAATCAAAGAACGAGAAGATAAAACGTAGTAAACGAATAATAAACGATTACGATATTTAGTATTTCTCTTTCCTTTTTCGTTGTCTTTTTTTTTCACAGAGCATCTCGAAGATATTTTCTTCAAAAAATTGAATATAGTAATCACTATAATAAAATACCGATAAATATTGAATCTATATTCCCTTTCTCATTTGTATTCGTTAAACGTTCTACCGTAACTCTTCCATGTTCGAATTACCAAGTTCCGGTAACAAAGTGTAATAATAGCGTGTGTCTTGGTTCTTCCATCGATTTAGTTCGCGTAAATTTTACTATAGAGTTCCATTATACGAATGGACACGTTTGACTAACCATTCCTTCGTTTGATGCTCGCACGCAGAATACATTTTCTGAGGAAACACGCGAAACGTCGAACTCGATGTTCCTTTCGTTCGTTGTAATCCAACTGTTAGAGGTAGATAGTAATAACTTGTCAATCTCGAGCTTAGAATAACCTACAATCTAACGATCCTAATTCCATTCTTCTTGACGATGACCAACGTCTCCTCTTCTCTTGTTAACTTCTATACTTTCCATTCCACGAAATCCAACGTTCAACGTCGAGTCCGTCGTCGAAACTTTCCAATGGTCGCTTCGAAATCCCTCTAAGTGAGTTTGATATTCTGAATATCGAACGACGGTCGATGCTTTCAACAAGGTCCCGAATACTAAATCGATTTCAGAAATTCCAATGATCTCCGATAAAATCAGTCAGTATCTACTTGATCATTGAGTATCGAAAATTTCGAGTGTTTTCGAATCATTCGATTGATGAATTCGATTTTGAAGTTTAATGGGAATCTAACGAATCCTCAAATCTCTAAACATTTCTTAAAGGTTTCTTAAAGGTTAGTTTAAATAAAAAAAAAGATCGACATTCTTTACAGAAAATCCTATTCGTGAATCTCGATATTGGCATCAGAAAGAGATTGATCGAGCTACCGATAACCTGAATCTAACGTTTCCAATGAAAAACCACAGCAACTTTGTTGGAAACGATATGTCGATTACGACTCGAGCATTATCGCAAGCTGGGATTTATTCTTCGGGTACTGCAATCCTCGGTGAAAGAGAGCTTTTTGGTAGAACGTAGACCTTCTCCTTGCCAACGTTATCGCGAAAAGTGACAACGTGTAGCCGTTTAGTTTGGCCACCTAGAGAAGAAGAAGTAATAGAAGTTGAAGAAGAAAAAGAAGAAGAAAAAGAAGACGAAGAAGAAGAAGAAGAAGAAGAAAAAGGAGAGGAAGAAGAAGAGGAGGAAGAGTACTGGAGAACACAGTAGCGGGAGAGAATCGATCAGAAGGATTCCCTCGAGTAGAATCCCCAAATGACGTCGCTTGGTCTCTCCTATCCTTCTCTTCGACAAAGGACACTCATCAAGATTCTCCTTGAGACGAAAGAAAGAATCTAACTGACCCTCTCTCTTTTCGATTTTCTGCCACTCGACTTTTTTATAACTCACTCCCATATACCTCGCATCCCTCTGGCCCATCTCACCCATCTCGACTACTCTTTATCGGTAATTAAGTCACACGGTACTCGCGCGTCATAGAGGCGTCGTCCTACTTGTGTAAATGTCGCTTTAAAACGTCTCCTTAGCGAGTACTTTAATGAGCATACTAACGTCGACGAACGAACTGCTTCGTTATCATCGTTTCAAGGTCACCGGTTAAAGCATCCGCTCTCTTCATCTCGTTAATGTTGTCAGACGTTTCATCTGTTCTTTCTCGTTCAATGAGTAATGTAATTAGCAGAAAATTCATTAAAATATGTATCATTTTCTTTTTCTTTTGTTTGTCACAGTTATGTATTGCAATTCATATTTACTAATCGACGTGTTCAACAAAAGCCTAGTTTCGTTTCTAATTAAAACTATGTTTACCGAGCATCCAATACACATATTAATTAATTCAGGTTATTATTAAAGACGTCGTGAATAAACATGAAACCTACATATACAGAGACACTTATAAGTGTACGGTACTACATATATACGCGAGCTCGTCATGAATGCTAATGAAGATGGTAAACTTTTTCGGATCTCAAAGCGAGCATTGGAAGAGACTTACGCTCTTTTTGCGAGGGACACCCTCGCTTGATATTCAATATGAGCGTCACCATAAAGGAAGAGAGATACCGCAATGTGGTACCGGCCAAGAGATATCGCTATTCTCTGTGTATGTGCGTCGCGTTTTACTTCTCAAAGGTACGCTAAAAATAGCGTTGGAGATAACAAAAGATGGATATATCCTATCTTCGTTCTATGCATTTAAAAGAAAATTTGTAAATTTTTTTTTCAAATACGCCATGCATTTAAAGATTTCCATGCAGTTAACATGATTTTACGAAACGAGCAACTATTTCAATGTTCGCATCGAGTGAGTGAGAGAGAGAGAGAGAGAGAGAGAGAGAGAGAGAGAGAGAGAGAAAGAGATATTTATTGAAAAATGATATTAAAAACATACTCTCTACGTATCGTTCGACATAGGTTTTCGATTATTTCGTCTGAATACCAAATACTACTTTTTCATTATTCTCAAAGAAAGTAGAATAAGAAGAAATAGTAATAGAAAAGCAAAGAAATTCGTTCACGATTCGATACAGTTACGAACGTGCTACGTCAGAGTATCGCGAGAAATGGAATTGCCTTAAACACGTAAATAAAATATTTCACTTCAGCGGTTAGGAAATGCTGCAGGTCTGCGTTCCGCATCGCCGACAAAAAAGAAAAAAGGAAAAAAAAAGAAATTTCTACCGAATTGTATTTTGGTATAACCATCTTGCTAATTAAATCCTACTCGTATTGTTCTCTCGTTGAATCTTACATTTTAATACTGGCTATACCTGGTGCTTCATACATCAGGTATTAATGAGACTTCTATTATTATATTATTTGATAGAATCTATTCATAAAATGAATATTTTATTAGGCAAGAAAATAAAAAGGAGATAGAACGAGAGGATCTTCTCGTTGTTAAGAATCGAAAAAATATTTTATTTAATTCTCTTTCGCTCTCTTTCTCTTCATAGCACTTTCGATTTGAAGATGTCTCTCGCGTAATGTCGTCTGATCACGTTTCACTCTCCACCGCGTTCGTACTTACGAGATTTGCTACAGTATAAATATCGACGCTATGCCTCCTAGAAATTCGAAACGAAAAAGCGAATACTGTTCACTGGTAGTGGTGGTAGTAGTTCCAAGCCGAAAAGCAGTATCGTTACCCTGTCTGAAATCTTTCAAAGTCTTACGAACTTTGTCGTTGCATCGTACAGTTCGTAGTTTGCAGTCTGCATTCGCTATTTACTATGTACATACCTCCTACTTTCCTTTCGTTTCCATTTCTCGTATGTCACGTATCGTTCGAACGAAATTTCTTTCTTGTTTCCTATTTTTTCTTTTTCCTTTTTCTTTTTTCATTTTTCCTTTTTTATAATGATATGCAAAACGTCAACGAAAACTTCAAATCAATTTTATTATGCTTCCTTCCTGAATAAAAGAAATAAAGAAAAATATACGTTTTTTCTTATTCTTTTTTAAATGCAAGTTAACAAACTTTAAAAGAATTTCGTACAATTTCGTTTAAGATATATTATATTTACGATCGGTGGTAAAAAATGATACGCTTGGAAATAAAAATGAAAATAAAAAAAAAAAAAGAAGAAATTACCAAGACTTGGAAAAAAAAATAGATAGGAATGATAGGCCGTCGACGCATGCAGACATTGACATTTAACCAATGGAAAAACGACGTACCAAATGAATAATAATATAATTGGTTGTCAATCAATTCCGAAAGGGATGCTTCGGTGCAAGCGCGAATTTTATTACCGTGAATTGAATATTCGATATTTAGTCGAGATATTTGCACGATTGATTTCTTTTTCCCCGAATCAGAATCATCGTCATCATCAGGATCGGAGAGCTACGCAAATGTTCGATGCAACAATATAATCAACAGGTTTATTGTTTTATTTAAGATGATTAGTAATCAGTCACTGTTTACTTATGGATTTCCTATAATTATTCTCATCCGAATATTGAACGATATATCAAACTTGAAAATGAAATAGAAAAGATATAGAAGAGAATTAAAACAAAGAAAGAAAACCGACATTAATTATGTCCGTCTATGCGAATTGTAAAATTGTTATTGCGTTAACGAGTCTTGACAAATAATTCGAACGTTTCGATAAATGACTGAAAACGTGGACGGAAAAGTTGACGCAAATTTTATTCGAAGATCGTAATGTTTGCATTGCAAATGGGTTTACTTCGTTATTCGAATACAATGGGCAGACTGTGTCCAAGACCATGCGGCAACCGGTGGTGCGTTTATTTCGAAATAGAAAGGGCGGGCCATGTTCTATGTATGTGATTCTACCAATGGATGTATATATTGTTCTGAACGAAGTCAGGAAATCTCGAGCTTTTCGCTTTACGACTGCACGCAGGTTTTAACGTGCGAACTTGGAAAGGAAACTGGAAAAGTTTGCCATCGCTTTACCATTACTTTACTTGTGCTTTCTTGCTTCTTACTCACTGAATGAGATCTTGAGTCTTCCGGAAGACTAATGTTTAATATAGGTACATGTAATAAACTTTGAAAAACAAATGTAAGGAACTTAGATATCTTTTTATATATACAACTACAGCTTCGTTTCGATTTAATGGATAACGCGAAGCAATATTGTGATAAAAAATGAAACTGCGTCTATCATCTTATATTTATCTTTTAAATTAATGTTTTTTTTTCCACGTGCAATACGGAAGATACATAGCTATACACATTTATATTATATACCAATGTATACGTATTTATCATGAAATGCGGGCCAAAAGTCGAATACATTTTTTTAAGGTGAGTATTCAAAAGATAGTGTATATATATATATATATGTACATCATGAGTACACTCGTGATTCCGTGACATCTCTCAGACTCAAAACTCGAAAGCTGAATCGTGCCTTGGCGTTGCCTTTTCATTGATTAGAAGTTCTCTTTTCGCGTGTTTCCTCTTCGCGTTCCTTCTCTTTATTTCTTTAGAACTAGAACATCTAGAGAATCAAAAACTCTTAAATTAATATCCGCGAGTGATTAGGAATTTTTGTGAAAGCTTCTTATAACTTTCATAATGCCAATTTTATCCTAACATGTAACGTTGTAAGAAAAAAATGTAACAAGAGTGTAACTTCGAATTCTTTCGTATCTCATCTTCTTATATTTTTATTAGGGATTACAGTAAAATATTGACTCTATTATAATTTCGATCATTTCCACGATTCTCTTTCTCCATAGATACGTATCATCGTTAACGGAGAACGCAATTCGCAAATGACAAGTCCTAATCCCGTTACTCTAAAATTAGTTCTCGTGTCCCTCTCGAATCGCAATCTAACTGACTTTCAGTTGAAACAAAGTCAAACAAAGGAGTACTACTCAGTTCTACCGTATATTTAATCCGACAACGAACGTTTGTTTGTTATCACAATGCCGTGAAATTGTTCCTTCTTATCGGATGAGTTTCATCAAAGCCATTTCGTTAATTTTGTCACGTCACGAGAGAAGACAAAGTCTCGAAACGTATCACCGACGATAATCAAATAAGATCAAACGCGATCAAACGGTTCTCGACGTGCCTAACAAAATATTTAATCGTACTTTCTCCTCTGGCTGGATAGAATCGTTTGTCGAAACGTTCGAATCAAACGTGATAAAGTCTCTATCCGAGACCTCGAGATTATTACGAAAATATTCATTATCTGTTTGACTTGAAAGAATGGAAAAAGAAGGTTTACGCGTTACTAAAAGTCACTGAAAATGAATGAACATATGGCGGACTGTACATTTGTGTGAGTCAGTGGAATACGTTACGTTACGATGTTCCGATGTGCAACTACTTGCTTGGAATAATGGACGAACCAGAACGTGAAGGAGAAAAAGAGAAATTAGAGGGTGGGTGAAGAGAAAGAGAGAGAGAGAGAGAGAGAGAGAGAGAGAAAGAGAGAAAGATAGATAGATATGTACGGCGAATGAAACATGGACGCAAGCAATGGCTCGAGAAACATTTATACTTTCGCAAGGACTTTGCAGTGTAAGAAAAAAAATTGCCGACTAGGATAACGTCATTCGCAGACGTTAAACTATTTGCCATGTGCCATCTTCAAAAATATAAAAGAGCGTGATAATATTTAATTGTTATTTATAATATAAAATTTTATCTTCCTCTTTCTAGAACGTATCGAATTTTACTCTCGCATTTCCTTTCTTATCTTTTTCTTTTCGTTTAAAAGATTTTTAACATTTTCTATAGTCAGAGAGTAAAATGTTTTATTTCAATCCTTTAGTTTTTTCTTTTTCCTTTTCATTATTTATCGTAAATATTTGTTATAATTATTGTTATTTATCGTATAAAACAATTTTAAAACGATTTAATATTGTATTAAAGTTAATCGACGCTAGATCATTGGAAACGAATTAGAGCATTATATCGAGTTGATAATAGAAAAGAAAGATGAAAGAAAAAAAAAAGGGGCGAAAAATACATAGACAGATGTAGGTATCACGAGGAGACGTAAATTTGATTTAGATTTCGTTTTTCTCCATGGCGATACGAGTACAGCTTCGTCGGTGTTCAAAGAGAAATCGCGAGGTCTTTTTAAACATGGAGAAGAAATGAGGGAGGGGTAGAAGGGGAGGATAGGGGTAAAACGAGCGACCGTTTGCATAGAAACTTTCGTATCGTCTTTCGATAGGAAAGTTGAATAAAATTCCAAACTCTTTTCGGGTTGGTTGCTGGTGAAAAACGGAGATAGGCCGATAGCACAAAATGCTTGAATGGGTCACAACCCGTCGAAAGAGAAAGGGGTGGAAGGTGGAATTTTTGTAGGTTATATCGATAGGTACTTGTATACCAGCGTATACTCCAATGAATGTGCACTTGTATCTCGGCCAGATAACCGTCGAGCCGTCCTCTTTCTTTCTCTTTCTTTCTCTTCCACTTCTTTTTCGCCACTCATCCATCTCTGTTTATTCGCACATCGTCGGCTAAAAACCGACACGAATTTTTCACTAGGCGAGAAAACGAACCTTCACAATATTTCCCTATAACAAACTCAACTGACAGAGATATAATCCGTAAAAATGTTAAAGGTCGAAAAGGAAATTCGATCGGACAGAAAATGTTTTTCCTTTTTTTTCTTTCGCCTCCCTTTCCTGTACACGAAAATTATTCCCCTGTAAATATTTGTAATTTTTATAATACAATCGATACAACTTTTTTCATCGCCAACATTTCAAGTTTTTAATTCAATCCGTCCGACGTAATCGAATAATATTCGTTTGAAAAATATTCTTTCTCGTAAATTTGCAATTTGTTTTTTCTAACTGAAAAGAATTCCTAATATTTATTCGATTATTAAACACGTTAATAAATAAATAAATGGAAAGGAAAGGTAATAGTTCTGAGATGTAAAATATTACGATCTTCCTTCATTACATCTCTACAACCGTGTAAACTTTTACGTTAAGTTGATTGACTTTTGAACCGTTTATCTGGTGACTCCCGTCACAGGCAACGCGTAATCGTTGAAGTAGACTATTAAACCCTCTGCGTGAAACTGACGTTAAAATATCGAACGCCTGTGCACTTCCCTTCGATAATTTAAATGTCGAGAGACGAGCTACGAGTGCCCAAGCGCTACGAGTGCAACTGTTATTATCCGAGTGCAACGATAGTCTCTATTGTACGTCACTCGCACCTGTAGCCATATTTGAGATCGATCCTACGTAGATGTTCTCCTATCGTTATCTCGATCATCATTAAAAGATTAAACCACCGTGATTACTTTTCTTATTTTCTTTTCTTCGTTGTCTTCTTTTCTCCGTTATATTCGATCCTTAAAAATTTGGAATCACGTACATTTGCAACGTTCCTTTAAAAAGATACGAATGAATTATTTTTAATTAAAAATGTTACAATTTCAAAACTACAATTCGTTGATATTTATAATCGAATTTTTATCTTTGTCACCATTTGTTATGCAAATCCACGAATTTCTCGATGGTTGTTCGTTACTTGCTTGTCATATAAACGTACGTACATAGGATGTACATCGGATGTAACTGAATTTTGTTCGACAACGCTCGTTCGTTGTAATAAAAATCGATCTTTCTAAAAGGTTTTAAAAATGAAATGTTATCATAAATTTTTCACTTTTTATTCAGAGTTCGTGAATAATCTAGTTCGTGTTTCAGACGGACAAGTACGACAATTTGCGATCGTTCTGAAAACGATCCCCAGAGGTGTCACGTCAGCGAAAATCAAGATTCCGCGTTGAACATCGAAAGCTTCGGGGGATGCGAAAACCGGTGGACGATGTCGACAGGACCAACCTGGGGGTCAAGGTTGTTCCTCGCGTTCGCGACAACCACGATCGTAATCACCAATTATCAGTGCCACTGCGAGAGGACCCATCTACGCGAGAAGCTTGTTAACGGCTACCGAATGATGAGAAATATCACTGGTTTGCAAGGTGAGTTTGCAAATCAATAACGAACATAGAAAAGTAATTATCTGATCGTATAAAATGTTTGATCTTTTTCTTTAAGTGGTTCGGATTGAAATTTGCAATGTAATAAAATTTAATTAACACGATTGTCATCGATTACGATTAAAGATATTATCTATGGGTAGAGTATAAAAAACAATTTTTCAATAAACGCATCCTAATCGAAAAAAAAGAAAGTAGAGATAAAATAAGGTCGTAGAGAGATATTGGATTAATTCCTTCAACGTATCTAAACGAGACTTTACTTTCGTATAGACACAAAAACTACGTATGTCCTAGTTCAAACGAAATCGACGAACGCGTATTCACGTACATACGAACCAACGCTATTTAGGTTATTCGAAACCAAGAGAATTTCTCGCGTCTAACGGGGTAGGTATCCGTGAAGGTCTCTGTAATTGCCTAGCAAAAAATTCCTACCAATGAAAATCTACTGTGACATTCGAAAATCCTCGTCGCAAAAAATCTCTCAGGGAAAGGGTGAGAATCGAATGCGATCCGTATAGCGAGCCTATATTTATCACGCGAAAGGCTATCGGACAAAGCCCATGCTAGTTTCCAACCGTTTTCGACTCAGTTGTTTGTACGAGGAAAAAAATATTGTTGAAAAAAAAAAAAACGAAAAAAGAAAACTGAGGGAACAGATGGCGAGTGATAATGCATGAATGAGAATTTTCAATATTTGCTCACTTGCTCGAACTCTTCCCTCTCTCTCTCTTTCTCTCTCTCTCTCTCTGTAGCTCTTTCCCTCTTTCTCTTATATCTTTCACATGATATCCTATGTCTACTATTTCTTTTTTATGTCTCTCTTCCCTCCTATTTTTTCTTTCCCTTTTTGGTTGTGTATATTTTTCTTTTCTTTTTCTTTTTTATATTCAATGTAATTTTGTATCATGAATATGTAACTTGTATTACCGAAAATTGAAAAAAATCGTTCATTTATCTACCTATGTACGTACGTAGTTTACCTTCTGTACCATATTTTGTTTTATTTTTTATTTTGAAATTTTTGGCTTAATTTTCGAATCGGTTCAAGGGTTAGAAAATTTAATCAAAATTCGCCTCGATATCTACTTTCCAGTGGGAGAAGGAAAACGCGTGGGACCGAAACCACCTTTCCATTCTAATATAATAAACGGCGCGCGAAGTCGAAGTGCAAGGAGGCGCGCACCGCTTTAATTACCCGCTCCGGAGTTGATCACTATACGTGGCTAATCCGAGCTACCGACCCAAACCTGCCGGTGATTCGTCTGGCGCAAAAGTTGCACGGAACTTTCTCCTCTCTCTCATACCAACCTAACCAACGGAGCTACCAGCATCCCCTTCAGCTTACCTCACGATCCATACTTGCTGCACACTAGCTCGAGTGAGCCAGGAAAACTTTCGTCTCTAGGCCGAATTTTACGAGCCCAAAGCGGCCGTCCTTCTCTAACACCGTACGGATGTTATATGTTCTCTCGATGTTCCTCGATCTCTTTCCCTTTTATTTATTATTCAACGAAGAATCCCAGCCGAATCGTTCGATCTATGCGACAAGAGCTTAAAAAAATATATATATATGTGTATAGGAAAGATAAGTCAGTCTGCTTTAACTCACTATCTTATCTTCTCTAAGTTCAATCGATTGGTTGCATGAGGTTTAATATATACCTCATGCTTTCTTATTTTTATTTAAATAAAAATATGAAGAAACTTCATTGCTGAAGTTTTTGTATTATATTATTTGAAAAGAATTTACGCTTTTAGAAAACTTTTAAAATCTTCATTTTATTTTACACGAGAGATTTTAAACAGCTTCACAATTCTACGTTTATTCTAGTTTTAAATACGTACGAGATTGAATCGGATTATACGATCCGCCATGGTTACATTCTTATAAAACTTAATAAACAATTGTTAGCAGGGTTTTTAAAGTAAAGTAGATAAAATCGAATGCCGGTCACCAATGATTTTCAGTCATTAGTGTTAAACGTTAACGCGTTAAAGGTTGCTCTTTAAGGCTGTTCACCACCTTTCGTTCGGTATATGAAAGATATGGACAAAATATGAGTTAGTATTATATGATGAATATCTTGAATTTTAAAACATGTGAATATAATGGCAAATATAAATAGAATAGAAAATATCATAATTAAACTGAAAAGCTTAAATAAAAATAAATAAAAATAAATAGGAACAAATAAGGACAATAAAAAAATTAAACATTTCTTTCAGTACGTTCCTTTAAGAAATTATTTTAGAATTAGATTTTATATACGTAAACTATGGTCGAGAAAAACCATCATTTTTCGAAACGATTGTTTTTAAAGAAAACGAAGCTCTTTTAAAAGTTCGTAAAAATCCTGTCCTTGCTTGAACCTTTGTCTTTAAAATGAAATCTTGTTCATCAAAATTTTTGCCGCAAGCCATTATAAAATCAGGGGTGATAAACAGTTTTAACTAAAGAATTCACGATATTATTATTTCTTTTTTCTACTTTCTTTTCATTCTCTTCTATCTTTGTTCTGTTTTATCGGGAATTACTATCGGAACTTTTTCATACGGTTTAATTATCGCATAAAATAACCGAAGAGTTTGGATAAAAGTAGAAAGAAAGTTTCGTTTCGAAGATATGAGAGACTTAGAAAGCACTATTTTTCCACGGATATTCAATAGCCATGATTTTTCATCATATTTCTTTTTCTTCTTCGTTTTATTCGTTGTACCGATACATTAGACGAGATTGTTAACGTGAAGAAAAAGAAAAGGAGAAAGAGAAATAAAGAAAAAGAGAGAGAGAGAGAGAGAAAGAGAGAGGGAGAGAGAAAAAGAGTGAAAGACAATATAACGAAAGAAGAACTTCTTAGTATCATTAATATTAAGGTTTACGAGTGGAAGAAGCCCAGAGTTTGAGATAAACGAACGTAAAGATGAGGTCGGATTGAGAGAATACGATGAGACCGTTTGCAATTATAGAACTCTTTCTATATCTCACTCTCTCTCTCTCTCTCTCTCTCTCTCTCTCTCTCTCTCTCTCTCTCTCTCTCTCCTTCTGTCTCTTCCTTTCTCTCTTTCTCTTCGATGCAAACCCAATCGTTACTCGTTATATCGACTGTAACAAAGCGCAAAGCTCTCGATCAGTTCCATTCTCAATTAATTCTTAGTTCTAGTAAGAACTCACAAATGAAAAGAATTTGATCGACCATCGCTCGATTAGTTCAGATTAGCCATGGAAAAAGTCACTCGTTAAAAATAACGAGTCACTTTTTACGATTTCATTTATTTATATTAATATTTGACAAGTAAAAACTCTGACGTACACATATCGTACGTAAAAATTTTCTAAAATGGTGCACCCGAATAATAGCACGACTGATCACGCTATCGAACGATCCTGAATTCTTCTTTCCGAAAAACATCTCGCAAATAATTCATTCCGATAATGCGGATTCATTTCACGCTTAACGGATGGATGTCATCGAGTATGCTGTAATTTTCAACGAATCGGGACGAACCTATTATAGGGATATATGCGGAATGGTGATTTACGTTTACCTGTCCGTATGATTTATTCGAGCGTCGCATTTATGTTCACTCGGGTATAGGATGTTCCTTAAATTGTTGGAGCAAAATTTTGTGAACAATCGATTTATTATTAATTATATGGATAACAAAGTAATTGTTCAAAAAAAAAAAAAATAGATTTGAAAACGTTCGATATTCCAAATAAAACTGATTATGTTGTTACGATTTGAGTCCATATTTTTGGAACACTCTATATACTATTCACACAGTCACGAATGTTAGCGATCGTTTGGTTATCGATGTTGACAGTGGTCAACTCATTGATATAACTTCGTACGTATCTATGTGTATACTTATGTATATAGCTGTAAATCGAATACAACATACCTGCATATATCATGGGAGGAGATCATGTTTGTGTAAGTATAACTCTTAGCGACATAAATTCTCAACGTCGTCGTGACCGCCATAACGATAAAGATCCTCGCGTGATTTCAAAATACATTTACTTCCTTTTCGCACAAAAAAAAGTGTGAAAAAAACTCTTATGTTTTCTTGCCTTCTTCTGGACGTTCTATCGATAGAACGATTTCGCTCACTGCTGTTGTTGTTGTTGTTGTTGTCGTCGTTGTTCTTGTTGTTGTTATTGCTCCCTCGAGGCAACGTGTCCCATATTACTGGTCGTTAATTGCGTCGAAAGCGTAAATTGCATAGCATACCTTCCGTATCGTGCTGTAGACTGTCGAATTTCCAACAGATAGAGACTTTCCTATCAAACTTGATTCATGAATATTTGAGGTAAAAGTAATATCCGTAGATTTCACTTGAACATACTATGGAAAGTTGCATCGTTCATTTTCCATTATGAAATTTATATACCGTTGAAATAAAAAGAAAGGAGAAACTTTAAAGGGATCATTTGTTTTTGAAACTTTTCATCCCATGTCTCCTTGTAAACGTTTAAATTTTTTTTAATTTTCTCTTCTTATTTTTCTTTTTCTTTTTTTTTTTTAACTAGATTATAATATTGAAAGCGGAAAAACTTCGGACCAATATCTTAGAATATTCTCTTTCTCTCTTACTCTCTTTCCCTATCTTTTTCTTTATCGACGAGTCAAAACGCTTGGACACGTAATACGTGAGAAAATATTCTAAGTGCACTTACCTGTTATCGCGCGAATCTCGTTTAAAGCTATTGCTACATTATGCCGTAAATGTACGGTCCTTCAGTTATATTATCAGCACTGGTAGTAGTTCCTCCAAATCCTCATGAAATTTTGACGAGATGGTTTGATTTAAAAATAGATACGCATTTAATAAATGTCCTTGGATTATCATGGAAAATGGGAAACAATGAAAATTTTCAATTGTAACGTTATCAATTTATGAATGAATCGAAACAGCTTAAATATGTATGATCTATGAATTTAAAAATTTTGTCAACTCTGTTAACGTAAATGTCCAAATTTCGAATGATTTTCTCGCTTCATTGAAAATCCTGTTTAATCGAATTGTCTATCGAAACACGGATTACAGTTTTCCAACTCTGTAATGAAGTAATGAATTGCATTATTAAACGATGCATAAGCTTTACCATTGATGTGGAAGTGATCGGGACATTATGGAAAGTTAGTACATACATAGATTGTGATTCTGAATTATACGGATTATTGAAGTAAAGAAAAGAAAATAGATATTGATCTATCAACCGATGAATATCTGTTACAAAGAAAACTAAGATCAAAAAGTAGTTTCTATCGTCTGTCGTTGTTTCGAGAGATTTCGATCCCCATTTTTATCGAGTGAAAACAATCGAACGTTATTGTATTTAATAATTTCATAACGCAAATAATCACGAAAACACTACGCTAGGCCCTTTTTCCTTACGTCCTGCTTAAACGAGGTCATGACGAAAGCATTATTTTACAACCAATCCAGATTTTCAGCACCATTTTCGAACTTCTATGTACGGAAGTTTATTAATATGACATTTATTAACAACTTTCTCTTTTGCATAGAACTGTTTAATTATAATAGATAAGATATATGAATAATTAATTAAGTTTTACAAAATGATGTCCGTTATTCCCAAGTACCATGATTAAACTATTATATTCGTTCTACGATTTAGATTCCTTCTATAATCTTTATATATACATACATACATACATACATACATACATACACACACACACACATATATACATACTGAAAGAAAATTATTTTCGTAGAACGGCTAATTAAAAAGAGAATCGTGCCACGAATGAACGCTTTCGCTCGATTTAAATTTTTATCGATTCTGACAAAATAATCGGTGGTTACATATGACCTTGAACATTTGAAGAGACAATCGATTCTATAAAATGCGTAACAATTCATACTGAAAAGGTGAAGTGTCAAAGTCCTCAGAATTTTTATACAGTTTAATTGCAAATTCTTTTTAAATATAGAAAAATTCAATGGTAGATTTTTTTGAGACTTAAAAATATACAAAAGAAGAATTAACTTAATATTCTTTTTTAAATATGAAATTATTAAGTGTAGGTATATACATGTACATTTCACATTCAAATAGCATAGCATGAATTGAACGTACATACGTAATGCACGTAAAGTCTCTAGAAAATGAAATGATTAAAAAAACATAAAATTATATACGAGGGAAATGCTAACGAAATGAATAAATTAAATTACTTGTACAATATAGTATAAAGCTTTTCAGATATGTACGTATGACGTACATACGTACAATCTTACGAAATACAATATAACAGTATAGTCGAAGCGAATTTACAAGCGGATTAGATTCAAAGTTACTACATTATTGGGATAGTCTTCTTGGAATTAGTCTGTCTCTGTATTAGAACTATTTTATTGTTAAAGTCGAAATTGAAGTAAACAATATATCATCTGAGATTCAAAATTATTACTCGAACGTCCTACTTATTATCAACTCTAGTAAGAAATGAATTTGTCGTAAAACAAAAAAGAAGAAAATATATATCTATTGTTATTGTTACAACGTAAATACGCGTGTGTGTATATAAAATAAGTTTCAATGAACCTACGCAGAATAAATCGATCTGAAAATCAATTTCGAAAAATGCTGATGAAAAGGTTATAGCCGGATGAATCGGGACGACTTTTCCGGCTTGAAAAATGTACAAGCAATTTCGGACTGTGCAGCTTTTAAATCTTGTTCCATTTAACTTCGTGGCATGACAATCCATATTCGTTGGACAGTATAACGTAATTTTCAGTAGTAGCAATTCGAAAATAACGAATACATTGTAACCATGTCGGAGATTCTTCTACTATTTATCCGAGCAACAAGTATTTCTCTTAGTGAAAGACGAGATATTCTATTTCTCCTGTATCTTTTTTTTCTTTTTTACTGTTATATCTACTTTTACTTTTTCTTTTTAAAAAATATACTGTACACGAGTCCAATAATTATTATCTAAATAACGTAAGAAAAATCTTATTTTCACATAGTAAGAAAAATTGTTATACGAGAGAAAGATGCGGCAAAATAAAAAATAAAAAATATATATATACATAATCTCTACTTACTTCTCGTCTTAATGATGCATCAGGAAACGAAAGTAATATTTACATAGGATAACTCGAAACCTCTGGGAACTCTGTCTAATTGCTTCTCGTTGCAAATTCTTCTTTTCTTTTATTTTATTTCTTTTTTCCTTAACGGCCCTCTTTTCTCTCGTCTATTTGCCTTTGAATCGTTAACGTCTCGTTCTCCCATGTCAGTTAATCCCAATCGTATAGAAGGTTCATCCGTACGGGTTCATCTCGTTAACTCCTGACAGTCGAATACCACATACGTAATATACTTAAAATACTTTTTCCTCGTTTTACAGCATGAGAAACGGAAATGTCGGGATCAGAGAACGTATATATGCAATGTTGAAATGTTCGTACCGTTTTTCTTTCTATTCATCTCCTACTCACATCTACCCAACGGACAAATCTATTTTATATTTCCTTTTTTCATAGCTTATCAACGTGACGAAGGAACAAGTTTTAACGTTGGCATTTTCTCTATCCATGGAATATCTCTAAAGTTGCTATTGTAATATTATATTTCTTTTTTCTTTTATATCCGATATAAAAAATTCTTATATATTCACGCATATAAACGTTGTTAGAATATTCAAATAATACATACGTATACACATACACACACGCATATAATCGTCGATAGAAAGTATTACGTACTAATTATTTTGATTGAAATTATTATAATCATTCGCTTTCTTTTCTTCAATGAAATGACTGATATAAAAAATAAATAAATAAATTGTACAATTCCTTAACTTGTACCTTTGAATTCTATCAAGCAGATTATAATTACAATGCGCAAACACATTCCTTGAAACTTCAACTCGCTGTACACGTCGCTCTGAACTTGTTATCGTTCTGTTGCACAGTGAAACCGTAGAAGATACTCGAGAATGACGTACTTCCTTGATTAAGTAAGTTCCTATCGAGAAGTCACGAGAAAGTAGTACGAAAATTATGGAATATACTAAGACAGTGATTTTCAAATAACGAGACGTGTTAGATAATATCTATCATTGTATATATTCTTAAGTGAATCTTGTTTTATCAATAAAAAAGAATATATATATATATATATATATATATATATATATATATATATGTATATATATGTACGTACGCCAAAGTAAAAGCTTACTTACTTTATAAATAAATTGATTGTAATACAAATTGTACGTAAAACTATATTCGCATAATATAAATTATAATTCTTAATCATCCTATAAAAAGGAAATATGATTAATAATTAAAAAAGAGTATATATGTACTTACACGTATATCTGATATATGAGAATTGAACTAAACCGTCCGTACCGTAAGATGTCTACACACGAACTGAGTTCGACATTGACAAAGAACTTTTAAAAGACCTTGAAGCTAAGATCGTCAACGACGAACTAAGGCAATAGAAAAAAGGAAAACATTACGTCACCTGTAATATCTATACTATATATTCCTAATAGATTTTGTTATTATTTAGAAATCGTTCTGTCTGAGAATACAATTCGCTTAAAAAAAATATTACGGAATAATTCGCTGATTTTTTTTCTTACAGTAATTTCTTAGACTTATAATTGCAATGTTTTAAAATAAAAAAAAAATATATAAAAAATTAGAAAAAATCTATTTTATTAAGAAACGATTGAATTTTGGAGCGATTCTTGAATTGATAGTTGACCATTCGAGTGTTTAGCTTCTCTCGGACATAACATGTGAGAAAATTCGCTAAACGTCGGTTTAAAATATATGAGAGTGGGGGTAGCGGCACGTTCCACCGATGAAAAACGAGCGACAAGACGAATGATCCGACGTTCTCGCGCTTTTGCCATAAGGTGATGCGTCGAAACAAATGGTTTTCGTTGGATGTATATTTATTAGAATCGTCTACTCCCATCAGCTCGACCCCCTTTTGATCGTCTTCTTTCCAGTTTGAAGGAAGAACAGAAAGAAAGGAATCAAAAGGAAAATGAGATCTCCTGGAAGATCTTTACGAATGTCCTTCCCGTGACAGTTTCTCGAATGTAAATGAAACGAATGTATTTCGAAATGAGACTGATGACCTGTAATCTCATAGCTCGATCATTATAACAGACATATGACCATTTGTCCTTCTTTTAATATAAATATAAAAAAAAATCTACATGGACTTTAATTTCAATTCAGATTTTAATTTTAATTAATAAAACAAGTATTACAATTTAACTTGAGAATATAATTTTTAAAACAATCGAACGATTAAACCTATAAATATTGTAATGGCTTGAACACAAACGAAACTATATCAAAATAATTTCGTGCGTTAAAGTTTTTCTTTTAATATGCATTTTAAAAAATATAAAAGAACATTGTATTGTCGTAGAAAATTTTTCCACAGAAAAGATCTCGTTTGTTTCCGTGTATTTTTACGATACACCAATGATTGGTCAATTTCACGGGTAAAAAATTCGCCACTAAAACAAAGGGATTTTAAATTCGGGGAAACATCGATCGTAACGAATCGCAATCGAGAAACGACTTTACCATTTCTCGCTCATTTATTCCAAACGTTTATTATGTACGGTTTCTCCCTCTTTCCTTTCTCTCTCTCCCTCTCTCTTTCTCTTTCAACTATTTCCTTCGCGAATTTTCGGCGATATATAATCCCACCCTCGACAATGCAGCTAAGCGTTAATTATTTGAGTTATATGGTCGACGATGCGGATCGAGGCTCGAAGGTCCATCGTTGAAAGAATCGCCGGCAGAGAACGGACGTCGATAATAGAGCACTTTGGGTCAAGTACTTTAATCTCGAACTCGGAGCGACGAGCGAAAAAGAGAGAAAGAGAGAGAGGGAGTGAGAGTGAGAGAGGAGGAAAAGGGTAAAGAGATGACTGTACATACCATGTACATGTACATATACATGCATACATACATATATATATATATATATATATATATATATATATATGAATATATGTGTGTGAGTGTATATGTGTGAAAGTGAGAGAGAGAAAATGGCGGGAGATTTTCAAAGGAGAGTTGAAACCTCTCCCCTCCCCATTAGTGCTAATGAAAGGCACGTGCAGTAACTGACCTTTTTCCCTCCTACTCTCATCACTGTACAGAAGTTGTCGAATGTCTAATGGACGCGTGGAGCTTAATTAACGCCCTTTCGCGTGAACACATACACGTGAAAAAAAGGCAGACAACTTGACGGTTTTTCCGTCCTCCATACTATTTCGCTTATTATTATGTTGGTCATTTGTAGATTTATCTCTTGGCTTTGACCAATGTCGTTCGTACTCTTCCTTTTCTTTTGCTTTTCTCTCTTGCAAGAGTTGAAACAAGTATAGCAAAAGCACCAGCAATGCTCTCCAAAGAGAAACCGGACACACAAAGAACATCATTGCAATTATGCGAGATTCTAACGTATTTTCCTCGAATGGAACTTGCTATTCTTCTTGTTTCAGTTCTTCTTGCTTTATAATTATATTATATTATCCCTCTGAAATTACACATTTCTTATCGTATAAATTATTGTCATGGATAGAATGATGTTTGCACTAAAGGAATTACGAATTAGATTGGAATGGAAAAGTTGCAAAGTAAAGTTTGATCGTGAACTCGTTAAAAATTTGTCGAGAATTGTCGTGTCCTTGTCACGATTTTAGATATTCCTAATAGTTAGAGAAGCTCGATTGAAAAGCAATCAGGAAACTCGTGATGCTATGAAAATCGAACGCGAGTGCCAGCCGTTGTTTCTAAAATCGAATGGCGACACGAGAAAGTGCCAGCTGCCAATTCGGATTTACGACCAGGATTATAATGCAACGTGTGGCGTTTTAGTGTCACTAAAATTGCACATGAATGCTTCCAGAATTCTACATGTCTTTGAAAATTGCTCGAATAGAGGTGGCACGCGTCTCGTGAGGAGTAATTAAAATGAGTGAGCGCTCCTAATATATTAGGAGATAGACTAAGAGATAAAGAGAGAGAGAGAGAGAGAGAGAGAGAGAGGGGAAGCAAATGAGGATATATATATATATATATATATATATATATATATATGATTGAATATCTTTTGACCTTAATTCTTATCCTCCATTTGATGATCGATCGACCACCTAAATCGAATATATCGTTAAAAATTAAATGTCCTAATTATTGTTGGCTCAGACATTGTCAACAATTCGATAGACACAACTCAAACGATCTCTACGTCCGTATCTATCGAGTTTGGTGGTTGGTTAAACTAGAAAGCGTCTAGTTACTGCATTCTCCTCCTCCGCTTCCTCCAACTTCTCCTCCTCCTCCTTTGTCATAGACCGTAGGTCGAGAGGATTCCAAGGTGATAGGGTAAACTCGGCCGGAGGCAAGACATATACTTCGTCGAAGACGTTCAGTTTCTTATCCAGTGAACCTAGTGTACTGCAACAAAATCGAATCACCAAAGGATAAGTCATTTTCTTCGTCGACGAGACGAAGAGGAATCGATCGTTCGAGCGAAAATCTTCTCAGTAACGATCGATTCAAAGTTCAATGGATGAAAGGAGCAATGTAACTTAATGAAGCGTTTAAGACACACTTTTCTATATATTAACCGCAAAAATATTTTTATACGTTCTCGTTAATATTCATATCTCCACGGAAAAGCCACGAGTTTTATCTCCGTCTCTAAATTGAAATATCTCTTCGTAAGCCGCTCGTTTTCAGTGAACTTCATTTGGAGAGAAATGCAAATACGATGTAATCGTTAAAAAAACGTAGTTTTCTCCAAAAGAAAGGAGGAATGAACAAAAATATAAAACAAAATGAAAAAAAAGAACGGAGAAGAAAAATGAAAGGGAAAAGAAGATCAAACAAATCAATCAATTAATATTCTTGTTCCATGTCGAGCACTCGTAACATGGAGTACTTTATTCGCACAATTTTTCACGTACGCACCGCGAATGACGCTTCAATCATCGTTACATTTCGCTTTAGTCGTCCATCCCATTCGCAATACCCTACAAAACGAGAAGTATCGTTGGAAATTTTGTAAAATCCTCTCTTCAATTTCTACGTCATATTACGTAGTTTTATTCTATCTTGGGATATTACTGTATTCCATTTGACTTAGCTAGCATGTATTGCAATACCTTCTATATATTTCAAAGATATTAGGTATCTTGAGTTGCCGTAGAGCAGGAAGAAAACGAGGGATTGACCTCGATGGAACCGAGAACGTAAGAAGGCCTTTACTTGTTTGCCATGTTACTTCGTTCACGGATCCGGAAGATTCTCATATCGGTGACTTTTTGACATACGTAAGAAATTGAAGAGAAACTCTTGGCACCTATGTCGTCTTACATACTATCGACTTACTTACGTTCGCTTCGTATATACTTCCTCTACCGATCGTGCATTCTTAAAATCGGGTCATTGATTATTGCTTATTCAGGTTTGTACGAAGAATCATTCGATGGGAAATCACTTCGTTACTTTTCGGAGTTATATTTTTTATCTCTTTCAAAATTAAATATTTTATTATATATATATATATGCATGTATATGTATATTTAGTTTATAATAACGTTAATTCAAAAGAGGCTGATAGATATTAAAAATTATCAATATCGTTCGTTTTATGATAACATCGATTCGTATACAAACGTGTATTTTTCTTTATTATCTTCAATTTCCATCGTCACGCGGGCTTCGCGTTATGAATAAACATTTATGATGCGGCTGTCAATGAATCGTATCTGACAATTTTCATTGATCATTCATTCTGACAGGATTTTCGGACGACTCGTTTATAATAAGAATACAGCAACCTCTGAACGAAATCAGAAACTAACTTCCGAAAAGTGATCGATCTCTCGTGAGACAAGTTCAACCTTTATAAATCAACCAGCGCACTATAATATGACACTTTGTAGCTTCGTAAACGTTCAAGAGTAAAAAAAAAAAAAATGAAAAAAGAGAAAAAGAAAAAAAAGAGAAGATGGACGATGAAAGAAGTCGTCCTCTAAAACACGGACACCTAACAAGCGAGATATTTTAATACAAGAATAGGAAGTAACTTTCCCTTTTCTTTCTTAAGAAATTGTATAATTTTTTAATAGCGACCTTGCAATGTTAGGCCTTCTTAAAAAGACTTTTTACGAGTCGAGAGGAGGATGAGTGAAAGAAAGAAAAAGAGAAAAAAGAGAGAAAAAGAGAGAAAGAGGGAGAGAAAAGAGAGAAACAGACAGAAACGCTTTTCCACGCTTGTTTTTCTCCACTCGAGCTGGTTCCCATATTTGAGAAGTCCACTTAACTTTTTCCACCCTTTGAACTCATCCGACATTTGCCGAAAACGAACGAAATAAATCCTCTTCTAACTTCGAATATTACATAGACAGTTAATAATTAATAGACAGAAATATATATATATATATATATATATATATATATATATATATATATATAGGCTCAATTTAGTAGTTAATCGAAAAGAACTTTGTCTCTCTTTATCTCTTTCTCTACAGTTTTTCGTTTCGACGTTTTACACTCACGTTTTCTGTGTCCTTTTCAATTCGCAACCTGCCTCTTTTACTCCCACCTACTAAGTCGAGTATCTCTCTCGGCTCTTCACGAACAATCTCGAGCGTTCCAAGAGTTCGACTTTTTTCAACCCCCGTACCGCTCTCAGACGGATATTGCTCCGCGTTGACTCGGAAGAGGCTGCACCTGCTCTCATCGAAGGAATATACCCTCTTTGTGTGCTCTCTCTCTCTCTCTCTTTTTCTCTCTTTCTCTCTTTCTCTCTTTCTCTTTCTCACGTTAATGACTTACGTTAATCTCTATCGATTGAATCTAAATGATCATGATAATCACTTTTAAGCTCCTTTCGTATTTTCACTTAAATGTAATACGTTTTGTTTCTTTGGCTAGTTCTATTTACAAACAAATGTACTTTTATTCGTATGTGTATATTATATATATATATGTGTGTGTGTGTTTATGTGTCTAGGTGGAAATATTCAATTTGTTTGGCTTATAGAATCACAAACTTAAAATTAATATTTAACGAAACGAAATTCGGATTTCCATTCGTAAAGATTTGTATGTATATATATATATATATATATATATATATGTATGTATGTATGTATGTATGTATAATACACGTATATGTATGTATATTATAAAATATTTTTGTGAAGAAGAAAGCCTACGCGTACATTCCCACGCAAGACGTATGTCTATGGCTTATGTGAAAATCTTACTGAAATTGTGCTCTCGGAGAAATTAGATCGAGGCTTTACTCGTGTACTGAGACAGTAGATGGTTCTGTTATCCCTTATTGTTCGGAACATTACGAGTGGAAGAGGAAGATATATATATATATATATATATATATATGTATGTATGTATGTATGTATGTATAGAGGAAGAGAAAGGATAAACGAACGAGTAAGAGAGAACTATAATACATTGTAATCTTACAAGAAGTAACTGTTTCATTCAAAGAAAATCGGTTATAATTGAAAACTTTTTTTCGTCTGGATTATAATAAATAAATTTTGAATTTTATAAAGAAATTAATCAATTAACAAAAATGTGATATAAGTACTGAAATAGTTATTTTAATATTACTCGAATTAGCTCGAATTAAATAATTTCTTATTTTATTTCGCATGTGAAAAACAATTGTTATATCGTATAATTAGCCGAAATAATCGTGTATCATTTCGGCTAATTCCAGAAGAAATTTCTGCTATACTGCCACCATTAAGAATACCTCGATTGAGGCATCACCGTGTAACCGATTGGGATCCTTATTTCGAAAATGCGGAAGGACAAGGAATCAATGGATCACAAAATGTGGCATTGCATTTGGGAGCTACTGCTTTATTAGATTGTCGCGTTGCTATGCTTGCCGGAAGAAAAGTGAGTACTTAAAAGTTACTATCTTATAATTAATGAATAAACAATTAAAGGTAGAAAGAAAAAAAAAAGAAGAAAAGAAAAATGTTCAGTATATTTTTAATTACATGTTACTTTAATTTTTTTTTCTTTCACTTAAAACTTTAATTAAAAAAAAAAAAAAATCATTATTGATTTTTAAATTATCATTATTACTATTATAATGAGAAGAGAAGGATATCGTAGAGATCTATAGCGGAAGCAGGAACTATAAAATATCAAATTTATAGGATATTATAGGTCAGTTTAATAGAGGAGTAAAGTTTTAGGAAAGTTCCATCGGATATTCCATGTCTAACTCAGGTCCGTATGTAAAACGATATTATATTTCAATCGCAGGTCATGTGGGTACGTCGAAACGACGACTGGGGTTCTCTTCTAACTCTAGGCAACATGACTCACATTTCCGACACGAGGTACAGCGTCAGTTTCCAGTATCCAAATAACTGGAGACTAGCGATCGCCGGTGTACGAAGAGAAGACCGTGGCTTGTACATCTGTCAAGTGAATACACATCCACCGAGAATGCTAGTCACGAACGTCACCGTTCTTGGTAATACCATAACTTTGATTATACTGACGATACTTTGACTTATCTGTCTTTATTTAATTACGAGAAAACTCGATGTCAAAGAGACACCAACGACAATGACATATATATATATATACATTGTCGCAAAAAATTGTTCAAGATACGAGTTAACTCGTTCAAACGTAAATTCCATGACTTATTTTAAAAAATATTAATCAAATAAAATTTTTCAGAAAGGAACGTCGAGAAATTGTGACAGCCTCCAACGAGAGATCCGTTTCTTTGAGATCCATTAAAAATATAAGTCGTTACGTTTTCTAACGTAATAAATTCCATCTTAGATATAAAGAATATCTTTGCTTTTACATTCCTCCGACTCTATTCCGTTAGAATAGAGATCGATGGATGCGATCGAGGACGAACACATATCGCTTTTCGACCGTGAACATTGTTCGGAGTTGACTTTACAATTGGCCGTATTTATTCAAGAATTTGCCATTCACTTCTGATTCTTGCTCGTAGCACATGAGATACGCTATTATTCTCCTTCTTTTACGATATCGAACTCTCGAGACGTTTTAACAAATCGATTTTCAAATCCGAAAGGAAGCTAAGTACTTACGTAGATAATACGAACGATATATAAGGAAACCTCTTTCTTGAAATTTCGTTCATTCGTTCCTTCATTCGTTCGTTCGTTCGTTCGTTCGTTCTTTCATTCCATCGTCGAATTAGAAACAGAAGAATCATTTAATTTCACAGTCATTATACCCACTTCCGATGGTGATAAATCTTAATGATGCAATTAGGAGACGGAAATAGATTCTTAAAAGACAAAAGAAGTAGCATAACGATGAGAGAAAGGTATTATTCTCTTCTTACCAATGAAACGGGAATAGATTTTCACTAGGATCGTTCCTCGCAAACCTTGATTTATTTATTCAAACCAATCGGTACTCGGATTTGAAATCACTTCGGAATCGGTTAAGTTGATGGCATATGCATGTACCTGTCGTACTTTCTTCAGATGGGATGTTTAAATCGAAAATATATATATATCAGACGATGCCTTTCTAAACCTTTTTTTCATCCACGTGGCACTTAAACTCACAGACACTTTATAAATATTCATTTTCTTCTCTTTTCTTCTCTTTTCTCTTTTTCTCTTTTTCTCTTTTTTTTTCTCCTACATAAATTATCATTAAAAATTTTTCTATGTTTTAATCGAAACTCTCACGTTCAATCTCTTTCTAAATTACGAAAAACAATATCGTGCGAGGATAGAACGATGAACGTCGTTATATCGGATCCTTTTGTAGCGAATAATAATATCTCCTTGTCCTCGTCAATCCTTTTCGAGCCACATGTTGGCATTACTGTTCTATTATCCGTACTACGATATGTATATATATATATATATATATATATATATATATATATATATATACATAGGAGAAATAGATAAAGCGTATTCTCTGTCTCTTCTTCTTTTTCTTTATCTTTCGAACGAACGAAGCTCAAATAAAAGCTTCTTTTGAAAAATCTCCATTCAAGCATATTAGAATCTGGATATATCTCGACTCTTCGATCCGATCTGAGAATCATCGAAGATACTTGGAACGCATCGCATTCCGTACTACAAGTTCGTAAATACGAGTTTAGACATTCCAATGGAAAAAAAAGGTCGAGCGGAAACGATAACTTTTCCTTTGATTTATCTCCAAAAAGTTTTCTCGTTCGTTGGTCATCGGTCTGAACACTTTGCTAGACATTACACTCAACTCCCTCGTTCTTCTTTTCACTTTTTTGCATCGTCAAGTAGAATGGGAGAAACTTACTTGCGTTTAATCCGTTTAAGTGACAAGAAACTTTTTCTTTTACTTTTTCAAACGAAAAAGAACTTTAAATTCACTCGAATCCCTGTTTAGTATTTTATAGCATTCTTTCTCTCGTTTCTTTTTCTTCGATCGTCATTCAAAGTATACAGACAGAGAGAAATAGCTGATTACTTACATAATCGAACAAATCAGGACTTCCTTTAAATTATAAAAACGGTCCTTTTAATCGTACTTAAGAATCAACAGAACCGATAAATTGATACGATGTTAAAAAAAAAAAAAAGCGATGTTAAATAAATCTCTTTTGTATTGCCTCTCTCATCGTAGTTGTATAGAATTTTCTACGAACGACTTTTTAATACGTTGCGAAAAAAAAAAGGAAAAAGAAGAAAGGTGGAGGATTTATAAAGCTTTATAGAACGTTTCTGATAAAATAGGAAGGAAATTTTGAAGAAAGACGTTAGAGGAAGAAAAGAGGATACCATCGAATATACTCGTGTACACGCATACATATATAAAGGTACATAAAGTCGATCGATCACTCATTTTTCATCGATTTGGAGTCGTAAGCGAAAGAAGCTGGAGGAAAAGAGGAGCCATGAGATCGTTTGTCGCGAAAAGACCTTGAAGATTCGTCGAAGAAAATCTCTTTAGCCTCTCGCATACACAATATCAATCATTCTTTCTTCGACTCGACATTAGCGAAACTCTGAGTTCAATTAAGACACAATACTGCCGATCTTTTGATCGTATTACTTTCGTTCGATCGATACCAAGTAAAATATTTGCAACATCAGAATAAATTGATCTTATCGTGTATGTACATATTCTACGTATTATGTATTATCTAAAACGTTTCTTTCTAATTTATAAATTGATACATCAAGTCGATGATCCATCTTTAAATTAAAAATTATAATCTAGAGAGAATAAATATCTTTTCATATCGACAAAATATCGATATCTTTCTTCGTTTTTCTCTTTTACTTTTCCTTTCTTTTCATCAATAACCTGTTCTACTTTATTATAGAAACTATTACTCGTATCAAGTTAGAATTATTAAATTAATTATTAATATCATAATTAATTATTAATTAGTTTCTAATAAAATCGTTCTATCATTAATGGAAACTATTAAATTGTTATCGATCGTTCGTAGACCACTCGAAAATTTATTTTTATGCCATATGAAATTATAAATTCTATGTAAATATATACCTGTGGAATAATTTGAAGAATGTTACATGGATATATACCAAGAATAACTTAAAATATTCTATCGATATTTTTCAGCCCCGGATATAAAGATTGTCGATGAGGCCAGACACGAGTTACGTGATCGTTATTATAAAACTGGAAGTGGTATTGAACTTTTGTGTGTCGTAAGGCCGTCTTGTCCGGACTCGAAAGTACCGCATCCGGTATGGAGGAAAAGTGGAGAGAGTTTGTCAGATCGTGTTGACGTTTATCACATTAACGGGTGAATATAATTAATCGTATAAATAGTAAAACATTATTCTCTATCGATTACGTTAAAAATATATTATCTTCGTGATATCATAACAATTTTTCAAATATTGATCACTTTCACGTCGTCAGGTTTTCCGACGTGCGAGTACGAATGCGTATGACATTATTCCTATCGAAAATTGCACGTCAAATTGAATTTGTCTGTGAATTGAAATAAAAAAAAAAGAAGTTTCAACAGGAGATATTCAAAGTTCACTTAAAATATTAAGTCTATCTCGTATTACATATGAATTGATCAACCTCGTGGATTTTTCCTAACACAGACACACATACACGAATTCGTAGTAATATCGTTTAAAGTGATCGAGAATAGCCGTACAATCATCTCGATTACTTCGACAAGGGAATATCGTTTGCGTTCGTGACGATATATAGCTATGTCTTTATGCGAGAGAAATATTCGGAGCAATGGATTTTCCAGGTCGAACGAGGAAGTGATAACGAAGCTTCATATCGAACGAGCGAAAAAGACTGACAGTGGAGAGTATGCCTGTTCCGTTGGGCAGTTCAGCACGACCGTTGTTCACATTCACGTTCTTAACGGTAAATTTGATTAAATTTTCTTTTTTTTTATCCTAAGTTTTTTCTTAAGTTTTTTCTTTTCTTTCCTCTTTTTCTTATTTTGTTAACTTTTTATCTAATAATGAATACTAATCAAATATTTTAATTAGTTTTTACGTTAATTAATTTTTATTCATACGTCCCGACGTGCAGAGAAATAGAGAAGAGATTACTTCAGAAGAAGCATGGCATACGGATATTTGCATCGCAAAACTTTATAGTTCGTAGAAGTCGTTAAACATACTAAGAGATATTCTTGCGAACTAATACCACAGTAAAGATTTCACGTTAGAGACGAAGTCGAACCGAAGCGACTGCAACCTATTTAGTCGGGAGCCGCGTTCTAATGGACCTCGTAAAAGAATCGAATAAGAGAGAAGGAGAGAGAATGCTTCGAGAATTACACGGGAACTCGTACGTCCAATCTATATATCTCATTTGTTCAAGAACTTATGTCGAAAAAATAAATAACAAATATGTTATTTCTGTTTTTATTATTTTTATAACCATCTTCTACTCAATAATTATTTTTCGATCGGAGGTATTGAGATTAGATCTGTTTTCATCTTTTATTATTTTTTTAATAATAGAGAGAAAAAGACAAATATCAAAGAGTCAATGGACAAATGGCTCCCATGTTAATTTTTGTTTCTATTGTTTGGTAAACAATGCTCTTTGTCTGAAACACCATTCTGTGATATTTTAAATTCATGCTTATCCTGCTAGTCTCTTCGAGATTAACTATTGAATATAAAATAAGTATATTGAATATAAAATAAACTCATACAATTGAATCTAATTTCAGGTGAGAAACAAGCGGCCGTTCATCACGATCAATGGAACGCAGCATGCACTGATTATTCCGATGGAAACGGCGAATTTTTCGTCTTAATTACTATCTTTCTAATACTACATAATTTGGCAATGAATTCCTTGTAAATCGTGTCTCTACGTTTATACGACGTTACATACGAGAACGCACGTACTCGCATTCATTCACGTAAAAGAGCTACGACTTAAAATGCTACAGTTCATTTTCGCGCAATTTTCTTTCCTTTCACATTTCTAAATACTTCGTCGTGATATTAGAAAACGAAGTACCGTATCGTACCATGGTCATGTAAGCGAGCTACGAAGATTTTTCTCGATCAAGCTAGTGAATAAAAGAACGTTATTATAAGCGTAAAAATTAAAAAAAGGTAATCTTTATTATATATATATATATATATATATATATATATATATATATACATACATTTTTTTTTCTTTATATAGAGAGTAATTCAGTGATCATTAAAAAAAAATTATTCATATAATATATAAGCAAATCATTGAATGTATCTGCAATCTTATATCAAATATTCCTGTTAAGAATAGTTATTCATTCGGAGAAAGTAAACTTATTTGTATCACTTTCACTTTCACTGGCTTGATTGAAAATGTCGAATATCTTGAATAATTTAAATCGATGAAATTATTTTTCTCTTAGAATAATGATAACCGTACTTTAAGATTATTGTTTCGATATATGAAAAATTAAAGTGAGTGTATATGAGTGTTGAGGAAGTATTTGGACGCAGCTACTTTCACCATATCGTTAGATTTGTTCAAAAGTAAAAGCGATCTTGAAAAATCAATACGTACTTCGAAAACGACAGTATTATTTCAAGTTTTCATGAAGAGTATTTAATTGATATTATAAATATATACGTATATATGTATATGTAAGAAACTTGTATATAAGATAAAACGTTCATTGTACCGTAAGAGAACGTTCGAAATTGCGACCGAACAAACATTCGTTTTCAAATTATATGTATGTATGTAAAATGTAAATGTAAAAATATGAAAGTTATGGAAAAATATTTCGTGATAAGTTTCGCTCTTAAGAAGTTACCGACATCTTAAAAAATATTATTGGTTGAATAAACTGTTTTTAAGTGCACTCGCGATCTCGTAAAATAAAGAGCTACGAATAATATTGACATCATGAAGTTTCATTTTTACATTTTGTTTCTATAATCCCAAAGTTCGTTAAAATCAGAAAAAAAAAACAAAGTTCACTAAATTACACTTGTAATAGAATAGTACTAATTTCAATCTAAATTGGTTAAGTGCTATTAAGATCGAAAGATGTTTCTAAAATATTGAAAACAGTAAATGATGTTAGCGGCTGTTGATAATATCACCGATTGTTAATGATGTATCGATTGTTGATAACGTTGGTAAAGTTGAAAATTTTCCATATGATAACTGCTAGATTTATGTCGGTAATAACGTATCCTATAATAAATTGTAAAACGTTATGCCTTCTTATCGATAGAAGATAATGCTTTTAAAATATCAAGAACTTAAAGATATTTTAATTATAACTTATCTTACTTATCTATATAGGATAATATCTACAGAGAGAAAGAAAGAGAAACATAGGTAACAGTATAATTTAACTATTATCATATAACAGTATTTTATCTACAGAGATAAGATTCTTTGTCGATCGAGAAATGAATTCGAATGAATTCAAAGAGGAAATTGATTGGTATGAATACATCAGTTATATTTAACATAACATGAATGATCTTTCATATTTTGAAATCACTTTCGAAGACATCGAATGACATTAAATTTTACATTTAAAATGAAAGTCATTTCGTAGTCACACTTGAATATTTAACAAAAATTATCTTATCTTATACTAAAATTACCAAATTCTAAATAGTATTACAATTAAAAATGTCTTTACGAAAGAAATTTCACGCTACCCAAGGGTCCGGCATGTATAGTAGACATTCTCTAACTTTCATTTTGCTAAATACTAATGACCGTAAATTCAGATAGTACCTCAACACAGGTTAAACCCTTTTCGTGAAACTAAGTTAGAGAAGTTCTACGGAAGTTCGACATCGCGTGTATAACCGTCTTGCGTGAAAGCTTGCGCAAGGTTTTCGTGCGGTATTATGTCAAACTTATCAAGAATGTATGGTACATCACTCTTAACAATGCGAGTACTTGGTCAATATAGATGCCTCTCTTTTCTACTTACATATACGATCTCAACAAATAAACGATACAATAAAATCATTTGACTTAGGTAGTTTTAATTTAAAAGATTACTATATAATCTATTTTGTATCAGCAGAAAGCTATCCAATAATCAGCAATGTTTCTAAAGTTCCAGCTTCCATCTAATTAGTACGATTATAGGAGTTATTTGCGGATTAAACGAAAAGTAGAAAACTTTCGAACGAAACAATAGTAGTTCTATCGTTAGTATTTTAAATAATCTAATATCAATCTAAAGTTTAATTAAACCGAGATTAATAATTACTTGTGTAAACAGAGTTTCCTACGATGTTGCTATGTAATGAGGTATTATTAGAGTAGACGCGTGGGTATCCTACATGTATTAGAACTTTGCATAGACTAAAGCATTCGACTCTCGTAATCTCCGTTTAATTTTCATATAATTTATAGAAGGACTAAGTTTTATTGATTGTTCTTAGGGAAATTATATTTTCAACGATATTTATGATCAAAATATGTATATAATAAAATAATTTCTTTAGACATATTTAGTTCGTTAACAACTTGAATATTTATATTTTCAGAGAGAAAAAAAAATATGTTTAAAATAAAGTTGTAATTAAAAACAACATTACGTAAAATAAACAGTAACATAAATTGCTAATGAAACTTTGCAAGCTCAACAAATCAATTATGATAATTTTCAAACCAAAATGCACTTCGTTATTACGTTATTATTTATACAAAATGCACTGTTCGTTATAGTTGATAATTCATTTTCATATTGACAAAGAAAGAGACAAAGAGAAAGAAAAAGAGATAAAGAGAGAACGAGAGAGATACTATAAACTAGATAAGTTAATACTAACAGCAAATGTGAAGATGCATCGACCTTGAGGAGTAATCATCGTAGTGATTGCGTTTGCAGTTCTCTGGTGTTTCATCGTTGTCACTATCGTGCTAGAACAGGTATTGAACGAACAGAGAGTGTTACTAACCCTCTCGTGGAACTCTATTAACTGACAGACTGGAAAATCAACTACACGTGCCTATAACGTATATATATATATATATATATATATATATATATATATATATATATATACACATATATATGTATATATATGCATATACATACATATAATCGAAGCGAAATTCTCGATAAATTTGCTATCACGCAAGTTACCACATTATTATACAGGAGCGCGGAATAAACGAAACAACATTTAATAGGCCCATTCATTGAAATATATTTTCAATCAACGTAATTACGTTTTCGACCAATTAACATCGTGATAACCTCTTCATTATAATGGATGTTATGTATACACATACAGACGTGTATGTATAAATAAATACTTCTCGTACGACAGACACTCTTATTTTACTACGAAATATAGCATTATTATTCCCCCGTAATTGTTTGCATAATAAATCTTTCGAAAACAAAATGGGAAGAATTAAAAAAAGAAATTCCACGTATTTATATAGAAGATTGAATATTATAAAATAAAAACGTTAAAACTACTTATTCGAGTTATAACAATTTTATACTTGTTTAATCTTTCTTTTTGATTTAACGCGATAGAAAAATTTGTCTGTGTTAGGTACGTATCAAACATAGATACAACACGTTCGACTGAAAAAGTAACGACACTGACACACATTCGCGGTGTGCACAGGATTTTAACTTTTTAGGACTTAATGGTGCTTTTAGATCCACTTAAAAGAATGTTTATAAAATATGACGGCTCGCCGAGGAATATCTTTGGGGAATACGAAGAACGCTTCGTAAGTTCTTTCTTTTAAGATTTATGACAACGACGAGACCTTCTACGCATGGACTTCAGACGCAAGACGTAAAAATTGCTATTCGAAGGAGGAAGGATCGATCTATCGATCGCTTCCACAAGTGCCGACTTTTCTTCGATAAATATTTCTTATTCTCAGCGAACTTTAGAGCTAGCGAACACACGAAAAGGAAAGAGAGAGGAAGACAAAGTACAAGTTTTCCCTTTTGCATCACAAACGTTATAACGAGGATCGTTATATGCCGTGAACGCGAAAACGACGTACGTGACTACTCGAGATTCTCGATGAGAACGATAATCCAATTTTTCTCTTGCAATGATGTTCAACCGCTATCGTACAATTTCATTTTTATTGTAGAACACGTTGGAAATTGCAGAGGTTGAACTGATTAACGATTATTGCTGACATTTTATTCCAGTACACGATTATTTCAGTTACACGTTTATATATTAGAAGAAATTGATATAAGAAATTAATTTCTAATTATTTTCACTGTTATCCCTTTATATATATATATATATATATATATATATATATATATATATATATACAATGTATCTCGAAGTGTATTGAAAGTTATCATTGTCAAATTTTGTTTGAAAAATAAAAAAAAATACGAATATCACGAATAAATTTCTTTACTTTTACGTTACGATCGCATCCCATGAGGTCGTATCTACCTATCGTTATCGTCGTTCTTCCAAGGATTCGATACTTTTTCCATTGAAGAACGTTTAAACTCGTATCAACGAGAGCTATCTATCTAAGCTCTCTTTTCCTCTCTTTCGCTCTCTCTATTCCTCTCTCTTTCTCTTTCTCTCAGGATATACACGAGCACAGGCGTGACATTCTTTCTTGGTCTCGTTTTTTCGTTCTTACCATTCACCGAAAATCCTTGAAAATTTATTCCCTTCGTGAGAATTTTAAAGTTAGCTCCTTCATATTTATATTCGATAAATGTTCAATGTCATGGAATACATTTTGAAACAATGGACTTACGTAGTCGAATACTAATTATGATATCAAATATTATATAGAAATATTAATTAAATATAAGTATCATATATTCTAATGTAATCGTACATGTTGATACACTCTTCGAGTGTTTAATTAAATTTATAAGATATATTTTCTATATCTCGAATACGTATTACATGTATTTATATAGTATACTCTAAACTGTGAATTTCATTTCCCTTTTCTTTACTGGATTTTTTCAAAATAAACCGATACACCGGCTCTGAAATTCACGAGAGCACGAATATCTTCTGATATAGGAGACAGGATATTACGCTTCGCTGCGATCCCGTTCGTATTTCGTGGTATGCGTTGTATAAAGTAGCTTTTACGAAAGCTATAGTAGCTAACCGCTTGAAACATAGTCGTGCGTTTAGACATCGGAAACCACGTTACACGCACTTCCATTCTATTTTATCTTGCATACTTACCTACGTACATATATATTTCACGTCGTCAAGGCACGGATATCATCCAAATACGAGAACAGACACATCTTCTTACGTATAGTAGAGATATCCGGGTAGCAGAGATAGAATCTTCGTGTGTTAACCTTCGACCTTCTTTTTTATGACGACTTCCAAATATATTCACCACTTCGTGAGAAAATTTTTACGAAAACTACGACGCATCTTTTTCCTGGCTTATCCCTCTTCCTTGGGGATGATATTGAAAAGTTATATCAAATTTATGTAAAGCGTTCGACGAAAAGGAACATCAGCGAATCTACAAATATGGCTCGGCTTAAAGAACTTACGGATTATAGATTATAGAAGATGCTCGTGAAAGACATGATCGATGTACGAACCAAAATGGTCGAATGTTTTCATTAAAACAAGAAAAAAAAGTAAATTATTTCGTCTATAACTCGATACTATGTAGAAATAAAATCATTTTTAAATTTCTAATTAATATTAAAATGTGTGAGATAAGATTTTAAGAGTCGTACAACCATCGCACTCGCTTGCTGACTTTCGACTGTGCTCCTTTTGTTTCCTTTGTTGACGTTAGTCATCCTTTATCGTTCTCTACCGTCCTCCTATCGTCCTCTAACTTATCTTTTGTTTATTTCGCTTCAAACATATCTCTCTCTTTCTCTCTCTTCGTCTTTCTCTTCCTCATTCTCCGCCTATACTCAGTTAAGACCATTTTTTCATACGTTCTTACATACGTATACACATATACACATATAAAAGAATATATAAAACTTCCAAACCCAATTATTGGCTTCAATCAAGATTATTATCATTGATCATTAAAATTCAAGAGAGAGAACGAGAGAGAGAGAGAGAGAGAGAGAGATAATCGATTATCGAACGATATAATTAAGCGTAATACGTACTTTCTCGCGTACATAGATGCATACGTAAGCGTGTTGAGAACGTGTACGGGAGGTATAAAGCCTCGGAACAACGAGGAGGCGTACGGAAAATTAGCAGTGCTCTCGGAGTGGATAGTTCTCCGCAATTAGCATCGAATCGGTCGGCGCCGATGCAAGGTATCGATTCGTCGAATCAACGGCCATCCCCAGTTAGCGTGCCTGTAATCGGGCTGGCTGGCTGACTGGCTGGCTGGCTGGTTGGTTGGCTCGTTCGCTGGCTGACTGTTTCGCTGGCTGGCTAGTAACGAAAGGAGCTACGAGTTTTACGAAGCTGAAGGAGAAGAAAAGGGGTAAGAGAGAGAGAGAGAGAGAGAGAGAGAGAGAGAGAGAGAGAGAGAGAGAGAGGCAATTAGAAGGATTAGGACAAATACGTTGACATAAAACTCCTCTCGCTCGATCTACCCATTTTCGTTGCGTTCGCCTCGGATCTACGATAATTAAGTTTTGCTCATCGATCAGAGGATTTCCTAAAGGGTATCGAATCGAAAGAAAAGGAAAAAAAAGAAAAGATTAGAATATTTTCCCTCTCCCTGCATGAATTGAGAAGAAAGAAAGGAATTCACAGAATTCGTCCAATTTATTCGGGACTTGCAAGTCAATCATAGAATTTTTAACCTTCGAAAAATATCTCGCGTTGTTTAAACTTTGAACTAAGATTTTCATTGAAAATTTTCTTGAATATAATCTTCAGAAGATAAATAATTAATTCAAGTTGATCCAACATTATTCTAAGCTTCGAACGCAGATTTTAATAAGTTTATTGTAATATAAAAGAATGACTGATATATATGTATATATGTCTAAGGAGTTATCTATATTAGGATAACCAAGTAACACGTTGATATATATATATATATATATATATATATATATATATATATATAAGCTGAAGCATTATTAGTTCGTGTATTGTTGTGAAGCATCCATGAGCGAAACCTTATCTTCGTCTTATCTTTAGGTAAGGATGCTGAAGGAGAAGGAGAAGGTAACTTTCTCGTTCTAGAAAGCTCAATGGCTAGCACACTTAACAATGTTCATATCTTGCGCGTAAAGAGCTTCGAGAGATTACGCTTGGGCAACGGTTAATCTCGTTTCTTGGATTTTCTGTTAAAACAAAAAAATTTCGCTCTTTAGTTCTTCCGAAATATATATATATATATATATATATATATATATATATATATATGTATATAAAGATCAATCCTTATACAAATGTACGAAATAAACGAAAATAATGATATGATGTATGCCTAAAGATGACTGCTAAAATTAATAGCGTAAATTTCATTAACAGATGCTTTGGAAAAATATATAGATATAGTTAGCTTTCGAATATATATATGTGTGTGTGTGTGTGTTAATATCTATATATCGGAGTTTTCCAAGTAACGCCATATTTAGGAAGGTCTCGCTTATTATAACTTTCTCGTTCCTGTATAAATATCTCAGAGATACTCGTTTAGAACCGTTTGCGATGTCACGCTATGTTACACCGTTTAAGCGCCTTCACCTTTTAATTATTTAAGAGCTGCTAGAACTTTCAATGGAGGCGGATGAAGTTCGTTGAAAAGATTGCTGAGCTCGATCGTTTCGCGAGACTTAATTTAGGGATGATTTAAAAAATTCCTTTCTAAAAAGATCAAGTTACGTCAGAATCCATCTATTTGAAATTGTCACGAAGTAAAACGCGATAAGTGTAAAATTATTATTTGAGAAATGTGTCAAATCTATCTTCGAATTTCGATGAGAATTATGTGAAGAGGATCGTGAGAATCGATGGAGTGTATTGAATATCTCTCTCTCTCTCTCTCTCTCTCGCTCTCTCTCTATCTATTTATCTATCTATCTATCCCTCTACCTATCTATCTATCTATCTCTGTTTCTCAACTTAGTTCACATCGGATTAATTTCAATGACGAGAGACACTCGTAATTGTCGTTGCTCGTAGCAGTCGTCCGGCTCGGCCTCTCACTCAGAGGAATCTCATCAGAGCTAGTACTTAAGAAGCACTTTCTAGGGAAACGTTTCGCTCGTAACGAGAACGTTTGCCTCGCATTTCGCTGGAATTTCTGTACTGGAACATTTAACGATCCTGGTGGATCGAGCGTCGACATTGGTAACGACAAAATAACAAGTCATGGAGATTCTCGATTGGTATACATGCGTCCTTCGAGAGAGAAAGAGAGAGAAAGAGAGAAAGAGAGAGAGAGAGAGAGAGAGAGAGAGAGAGAAAACGTGATAAACGAAATTGTACATATTTGGAATTAAATTAAAACGATTAATTAATTAATTTGTTAAAAAATCCATCACCAATATACATATACATATATATTCTTTCTAAATCAGTCATGGATCATCGTTCTATCATTATTTATAATTTCTGTTCTTTCTTTCAAATATCGATTATTTTTTTTTTTATAATTTCTCACGATCTTAATCGTCCGTAAATAGAAAACAACCATAATACGGTGTACCCTCATTATTTTCCCTAATCTCAAAATTAATTCTTACCGGGATATCTTCAGGAAAACAAATCGTCCGAGAGAGGACTTCTTTTTCTTGTACCACGAGAGAATTATTTTATATCTCGACATTTTTCTCGTTAATTAAACCTTGACATCGCGAACCATGATTCTAGTTTCTCCGATGAACCGGAAAAGAAGACGAACACTTGCGCGTTTCGCGTTCGGATGCTGCCACTTCTGTTTCTGTCCGCTTCGCCCATTAACCATATTCCATTACTTTGTTTTCTTTTCTTTATCCTTTCGATCTTCCTTTCGTGATTTTCTTCTGTCGACGTAACTACTGCAATTCTTCCGATAAAAAATTCTTTTTATTTACACAGATAATAATTGCATACGTAGATGCGAACGTTCGCACATTTTTTAATTCATTAATTAATACATTAAACCAACGTAACTCGATAATTACAAAAACACTCTTAACTTCACGAACTCATTTTCAAATAATATTTCATGATCGGTCTATTGAACCTGATCTCGTTGCTAATTTCATCGGTACAGAGTACGAATTGCACGCTCGTAACCTTCCTTTTTATCGGACAAGTCGTTTTCTTTTATATCCTGTAAAAAAAGGGTTTGCGTGATTCGAATCGTTGCCATTTTCCATTACGATTATGGCGTGGTTACATTCGTTAAAGTTTCTTTATGTTGAATTTAAGGCTATAATAAAGTTATTTTTTACCATCGAAACCTTCATCAAAAATATTCTTTTTCGTTCTTAAATTCGTTTCTATTAAAATTCGTGTGAGATAACTAACAATTTTATTTTTTCATACAAACTTTCTGTTGTAGAAATTGGCTGACTATTAAGCTCTCTCTCTCTCTCTCTCTCTCTCTCTCTCTCCCTTTCTGTCTTTCGCTGGGCTATCGGAATTTTCGTTTAACTTCAATACGTTAAAGTACTCTACAGGATGGACTAAAAGTCCTTAGATCGATCGATCGTGTGATCCGTTTTAAAGACTAAAATATCAAATCAATTTTAATTTAAATCGTATTTAAAAGTTCCTAAATCATTTTGTAAAAGTCAATTTTTTTTTCAAGATTTTTTAGGCATCTAGATAAGCTTATTGCTTTACAAATTAAGCTTGTAGTTTTACAATCTAAAAAGAAAATCAGTCTAAAAAGTCTCGAGAAAGAGATATCGATTTTTAAATTGACCTAGAAAATTTTGACCCACGTAGAGATTTTAGTCCAGCTTGTATTATATTTTGTATCCATGAAGTTCTGGAAATGTTCTCATCCCAGAAACTTCTTCGACGCTAATTTCGTGGTCGTTCGGGCATTGTAATTGAAATTCTTGTTAAAATAGAAGCGTTTACGTGGAGCTCTAAACGAATAAGAACGATTCTTCTACTAGTTGAAGTTTGGCATACGCGTAAAACTGAAATAGGAAACAAAACTCTACGGTTGTACCAAGTAGATAAGCTGAAAATTTCCAAAACGTTAATTTTATCGAAAGCAAAGGAAGTTGATAATAAAGTCAATCACAATGCAAATGAACATCGTAAAAGGACTGTCACGTTAGTCAGACCATTCGATGTTCGTTTACATGACTTTTAATTTAAAAGGATATCACACACGTGTTTCATTATTTTCTGTAGACGTAACGTATTACTCTATTACGCATGGAAATCATTAAATCGGGAATCATGGAATGGAGCTGCAGTTAATGTAGTCTGATTTAAACTACACGCGTACCATGCACGTGGACGGTGAGATTGATTTGCTTTGTGACATCGAATTTCTAGTGTTACGATTTACGATCAGAGAATTAGCAGGAGTAAGCTTTTAAATTCAAAATCGTTTACGAGAAATCGCAGAGAGAGAGAGAGAGAGAGAGAGAGAGAGAGAGAGAGAGAAAATGTAAATTTTCGAATGACGATCAAGCGTTAGTGGTATTCTTAAAAAACTTATCTTCAAAATATTTTAATTCGGTTTCCCTTACGAGTAATCTTCAAATTTTCTCCTTATTTTCAATTATCATTAGCATAGACATATCTTTACTTAAGAACTCGCATTAGCGAGAACGAGCTGCTCAGTCGAATCATTGAACTTTGCTCGATGTAAAAACATAATTTATTTAATTGACGAAAATAACTATAAGAGAGAACTGAGAAATAATTTTTACTTTTAATGAAATCGGTCTATTTCCAAAAGTATTCTATCCGCAGAACGGAGGAAGGAACGTGAATAAAACATAAAGTTCTCATTAAAATTTATAATTTGTAATAAATAATTAGTAAGTTATATATTTATACAATGCCGCGGTATTTGATTTTTTTTCTTGGAATAGCTCATGTAAAACGCAAAAGTTCGGTGGCCTTGGGCTAACAAATAAAACGGGTTTTTATCATTAATGTTTTATAATTATGTCTACCAACACTATGATAACGCAGATTTCAGGAAACGTGAGATACTCTACACTCTATATACTAAATTTTATATGAATATATATATATATATATATATATATATATATACACTAGATAATATATAGTCGTAACGTTGGCCGGTTCGTACCGGTGATTACAATATTCAAATTTTCCAATCTGCATAGTTACGTGAGGCTACTTACGCGCGAACGTGCGAACAATTCAAGCGTTACATAATGGAGATACTAGTGAATTTTTCAAATCCTTGAATAAAGAATTGGAAGAATGAATTTGATTAGATAGATGGTCAAAAAAAAAAAAAGATTAAAAGATCGTTAAGAAACATTGCAGAACATTGGACAATTGGGGAAGGAAAAAGAATTAGATGTGATCAAATAGAGGAATGAGATAAATTTCGCGTAGATTTGGGGAAATCGACATGGAGATAAGATTAATGGCAGATATCCGATAAACCGAGAGGACACGTTTAAAGTCCAGTTGGGAGTTAAAGGGCTAGGGTTAGAGAGGGTTGAGGGTAGCTAGTGGTATCTGGTTCAGAGTTCGACGAGAGACGAGGCCGACGGTGGCGTGCGGGTAACCAGCAATTAGCCGAGATATTATCGCGATCGGTGATGCCCTCGCGTAAAATCTATCTATTATCGTTAGTTCCCTACAGGAGCCATAGTTCGGGACCTTCCGTGAACGCGTATCTGCTCATCTGAAGCAGCGATTTCGATCGTTCCACACCCCCCTTACTCTTCCTATTAGCTAAACCGACACGTTTATCTCAATTCAGATCAAACTATTTTCTCGATTATTTTCTCCTTGCTTAATCGAACGCGATATCTGTTGGAATTGTTTTTATTTCCTTTTCTTCTATTTTTTTTTCAATATTTTTTAGTTTCTTACAAAAAATTGATTATTACAAAATACAACTTTTCCTTTTTTTTTTAATCGTTTTTAATCGTTTTATTGCCATCCGATCATTTTTCATCGAACTTCGTAAATATTTGTCAAACATACGTCTCCTCCTGTCAAATAGTTAGTTTTTGTTCTCTACTTGCTTCGCACCTAACTTCATATCTTTTTCTTCGTGAATGAAACCTTCCATTGACGTTGGCTAAATTTAGTGTTCACTCGCTGTGATCGGATTCAACAGGTCCGCTCGTTCTATATACGAACGTATGTACATATCTCTGTGTTTACGTTAGCCACCGATAATCTCACTGGTGTCACTTTTTTTGTATACGAGTTCGTCAAAAAGTGTACTGCGCTAAATAGCTTCAATTTTTAATGGATCGATTTGAAAAAGAAATAAGCAAGTATGATTAATTGAAATTTTATTCATATTTTTACTGCTAAGGTAATACCAACTTCATCAACTTTTACAATTTCTCTTTGGTTCTCGTTGCAGCTTAAACGACGACGACTTAAGTATTTAATTTCTTGACTCAATTGTTATAATACGCGTATTTTGAAAAGTACGATTGTTTTTACATTTCCAATTCGGGCTAGTAAATTTATTTTACCGATTCGAAATGAAACACTTTAAACGAACACCAATGTTCTAAGAATTTTTAATTAAATTTATGCTGTTTCCGAAAGAAAAGTGTCCACGATAAAACAATTAAAGTAAGACTAAATGTTATTCAACGAGTACTGCCAGAGAACTTTCTATCGTAAATATTTCGTAAAGCTTTTCGAGAAAATCTGATTCAAGTAAGATTTTTAAGATATTTTAAGATGATTTAACACAAACAGGAACAATCGACGGTAAAATTAAAAAGTAGATATAGATCGGCTGATTGAAAAATTTGTAATAAAATTTTTCAGATTTGCATTCATTTAACGTCTTTGATTGTTGAATTTTAGAGGTTCATCTATTCTTAAAGTAGAATATCTCGATCGAAATCGACCGACAATTCGAAATTTTCTAAAGTTTAATTTAGCTTAAGAGTTTAATTCAACCAGTTTTTGAAAGATCTTTCCTATGATGGCAATAGACCCGTGACTGAGGTGCACCGTTCTTGGCTTAAAACTTATGAGCGACCCGTCTCGAATAATCTTCCTTACCTCTCTCTCTCTCTCCCATTTTTGAAGAATTTGCGACTGAGAAATGGACGAGGGCGATTTGAATTTCAAGAGTGGAATCAGTGCAAATGAGGAGGAAAAAGATGCTGGACAGAACGGACATAGAATGATATAGACTCCAAAAAGTTTTTCGAGATATTGTCGAGTCTTTCCGAATAGTAGTCACTTTCGAAAACTCGACATCCTTTTACGAACTATGTTAACTCTCTACTTAATTTTTACAGACATATATTATCCATACTTTACATCGATAAATTTTTATTGATAATATCAATGAAATAAAATGAAACGAAGAATAAAAAAAAAAAAAATACGAAGCGATCGTACAATTTGTCATTTTTTTTCACTCTTCTTACAACGAACAAAGTCGAGTGCTAATTTTTCCTCTATCTTTCCTTACGTTTCGCATTTGATCTCGTACAAACATATAAACTGCGACTGGAAACTATGCGCTATTTAACGAGACTGCATTTGTCGAAAGGGGCAGTATTCTTTTCTATTCTTTCTCACGAAGTGAAAATACAAGCTAGCTTGGGTCTTTTTACATCGAAGTAACAATGGATTGTCTCTTTGACGATCCATGTCAAAGTCAGAAAATAGAGACGAAGAAGAAGACGAAGAAGAGAGAAATGAAGAGCGAAAGAGAGAGAGAGAGAGAGAGAGAGGGAAAGAGAGAGAAAAGTAAGAGAACCGGATGGGCACAGCAAAGACATTTACCGGGTAGATGTTTTGGATCCATGCGAGCCGCATTATTAAAGTGGAAGCCTGAAAAATGACGCTTCATAAAAGTCAAGACAAAAGACGCCGCTGGCGATTGCGTCTCCTCCTTTCTCGTTCCTGGGGATGAATAGAAAGAGGAAAAGAGAAAGAAAGGAAGAGGAAGAGAGGGAGAGAAAGAGAGAGAAAGAGAGAGAGGGTGTTTGAAAGTAGGATAGGAAGAACAGGGGTGGCTCGAAAAGATGAGGAGGACGGAAGTAGGGAACGAGGAAAAAGGTAGGAAATGCTAAAGGATGGGACATTTGGAGGAGGAGGAGAAAAATGAAAGCTATAGATGAAGCTGGTCGAGGGGAGTGGTGGATGAACGGAAAGGTAAAACAACGGCTGTCGACAGAAACACCGTAGTATCGTGGAATATAAAAGTTGCCTTACACAAGGCAGAAAACGCGTATGACCTTATTCCATGATTTTCTATCTTTCTTTCTCTTTATCTCTCTCTCTCTCTCTCTCTCTCTCTCTCTCTCTCTCTCTCTTTCTCTTTTTCCTTCTCTTTTACTCCCTTCGAACTATGGTCTACTCTTCTCATATTCCAAGCACTCCGATCCTTGTTTCGTTTATATACGGAACGGCCGTGTGTAATGCGCGTGCACGCGCGTTTCGTCGTTAGCTCGATGTTTCTCAGAGTAACACCGAGCTTTACAATGTGTGCTTTCGTTTTAATTTACGCCCTTCTCCGCACGACGCTCGGTACGAGTCGTTGCGGACGATGAAAAAGGAAAGGACTCCATGACTCTCTGGTATGGCATCTGTCAATGCCACCTTTACTCTATACTTTTTACGATTACTGCAACGATAAACAATGTTTATGTGTCAGTGTTTATTTTTATTGCTATTCTTTTTCTATCCTGTAATAATTTCATTAATCTACGAATATATTTCTCAGTAAAAGATGAAAATTAATCGAGTTCATCGTCGGATAAAAATTACTAAAAGAAAAAAAGAAACAAGGAAAAAACAAAGAAAGAGAAAAGCGAACGATTTTCTATCCCTTTGTTTTGGTAATTCATTAATTATCTTCTACCAAGATCCACTTCAATTTGTGGATGAAACGTAGCATTAATTTGCATCGTGTATACCGTCGACAAATAAAATTGTGAACGGCGAAGGAAAATCGAATGAATTAATTCGCATGTTAATTCGTTAACGATCCTTTCGAAACATTGAAATGTTCTTCGAGTACTCCTTTTTAGCAAACGGGAACGTGTTCTTACACTATTACGCGAGTTAAACTATTTGCGTATTCACAGAGTACACTTGGAGTATACTATTTAAAGCTCTAGCAAAGGTGAATAATAAAGCGATGAGTTTTATGTTTAACTCGTTTTAAATCATGATGCATTTTTTTTTCTTTTCTCTCTCTCTCTCTCTCTCTCTCTCTTTTTCTTTCTTTCACTTTTTATTCGTCTATCTCTCTTTAACTTACTTCTTTTATTGTCTGGGATAAAAAGCTTTTATTCGACAACTGAATAATCGGGCAAAGAAAACGAAGAATTCGCTATTGTGTGGGACGTCGACGAACTATCAACTAAGTTTTTGTTTTTTCGCTCTGTTATTTTCAATGACGTTTTAGATATAACGAGAATATCGCGTAACGAGCGTTATATACGAAACTCGTAAATCTGCATACGTATGCATCTACACGTTACGAAATTTTATCCAATTCGTAATGCTCGAAAATATTAAATGTTATAGATTTTTCATCGATATGGTTTTCATAAAAAAGAAATAAATGAATAAAAAAAAATTTAGTAAATAAAAAAGTAAAAAAAAAAAAAAAGAGAGAAAGAAAAAGAAAGAAAAAAGAAGAACAAAAAGAAAGACCCGTACCTTTCGTAAACGCGTCGTTTATAATGAAATGTCCATCATCAATTCGTTCCATGAATTTTCATTTTACGATATAAAGAGTATGATCGGAAGAAAACTAGAGTAATACGCTTAAGTTTACGACATACCTTCCCTAAAAGGTTCTTTCCTAATATGAAATTCGATAAGAACTGGTAAGTCACAACGAAGCTTGCTTGAATTATTATCGTTACATACTCCACTCACGTTTTTCCTTGAAAAATATATTATCGTGTTCTCATGAAAGAAAATGTGGAAATTTTCTGGTAAAAAGTTTCACGATGTGGCAAAAACGTTACTTGAAAGGTGCAAATTTAACGAGCGACCTGAAACGAGTAAAGCAATGGAACATCCCTTTCCCTTCGTCCTTCGTTTCCTAGCTTAAACAACTATTTCTCTCTTTCTCTCTCTCTTTTTATCTTTCTCCCTGTCTCTTTCTCTTTCTCCTTCTGTTTCTCTATCTCACTCGTTCTTTGCATCTTACATACCTTGAGAAATTACAAAGTACGTGTATAGCGGTCGGCATCACAGGCATTACTTGTTCGAAGTTGCTCCATTCTCTTGTGCGGAACGATTACGCGTTTAACGCGGTAACGCAACACGATCCATCGGTTGACCGCAGCTTCGAGGTATCGTAACTTCGTTTTAATGTTCCGTGAAAACACGAATAGCACCAGGAATAGCGTTGGCCACGTAGTACTATTGGTTATTTTGAAGTTGTTACGTTTTACCCTTCGATCGTCGTAAACGTGAAAGCTTAAGGGAGGTAAGAAGAAAACAATAACAAAAAAAAAAAACGAATGAAAAAAAAGTAAATAAAGTACCACAGTAAAAATAGGATAAACGTAAATCAAAAGTTCAAAGAATGAATTCGCTTGCTAAATCAAATAAATTTTAATCTGTCCAAGTAATTTCCTTAATTACGTTCGTTTCAATTGTATTACGTTCTTTGCAACGTTTGATATAATATAATTTATCAATATATTAAATTATCATATTGCTTCATCTAATTATAAAATAAAAAATCACTTTTAACTTGAATCTAGTCAACTTTTCCACTCATTTAAGTTAAATACTTTCCACTTAACTTCACGAATACCATATACCCTCTAATTTAAGTACCGAACCCTTCTCTTCAAAGCTCTGTATTTCGATAGTAAAATTATACTCCAACGTGGATTCAGTAACTTCTCTTTGTTCTCTTTGGCTTATCGTTCACAATTTATCGCGGATATCAGAGAGTTGATCTTAATAAGTCTTTCATAAACCCTTTCTCATCTTCCTACTTACTCCCCTTACACCAAATTTCCTATCTCCCTCTCTCTCTTTCTTTCTCTTTATCAGTTTCTGTCTTTCTCCTTATTAAAACGTGATCAGCGTTAAAAAGATAGAAAACGGATGATATTACTAGTTAAATATTCTCTGGTTAACCTCGATCCTACCGATAAATCAGGAACTATATTGATCGAGACTATCGGCTTAATCCAAACTCGGTAACGGGCGATCGTTGAGCTTAACCAGTGAGACCATTATCCTCGCCGACAAACATCGTGCACCGAGCGGAGAAGTTTCTAGTCACCGGATTTCACGACGATTTGATTTAGTTACCGGTAACAGAGAGTATCCTGGTAAACGACAGCTGTTACCACGTTGAGGGAAGGCCATGAAGACACGATACATTCCTCGATCCAAGGAGGAACTTACTTGGCTTGGTCATAGTTTCGGAACGACGACATGTTAGATCGACGAGTATAACGATGAGATTGGTAGAACTATCTTTCTCTCTCTCTCTCTCTCTCTCTCTCTCCCTCTCTCTTTTCCTCTTCCTTTCCTTTGTCTTTCCGTTTCAGAACTCTCGAAGGAGATCGGCAATGAAACGAGCACGAAACGACAATGTTTACCATCGAGAGTAATCCTAACAGTAACAACAACAACAACAACGATAACGAGAGAATCAACTGAACGACGAGAGTTCATTTTCTAAAGTAGTTAAGTAGACGCGCGTATGTGTGCACGTGTATCTGTATGTCCGCACGCGCGTGTGTGTTACAGGTAACATCGAACGAATGATATTTTTAAGAGAGAACGACTTGTCCTGGTACCTACTAGCCAGTTCGCGAGTAAAGTTAGCGAACACGATTTTACGGTCGGCCGATGTTCTTTATTACGCGGTCGCGTACTTCCTCGAATAGCTTTGCGGCTTTCTCGCGGCTTTGGCCATGTTCCATGTCGAAAAGGGTAGAGAAAAGGTTGCTTCCACTAGCCTCGCTTGGAATATGTTGGTTACCACAAAGGAATTTCGCGGATTAGAACGAACCTAAGCTTCGGGAAGTAGATGATAGGTGGAGGTTGAGCCGTTTCGAACGGAGGTGTGAAACGCGTTTTGTTCTTGGGAAGGAGTAAATGAGGAATAGAGAGAGAAAGAGAGAGAGAGAGAGAGAGAGAGAGAGAGAGAAAGACAGAGAGATGAGGAGCCATTTACGTCAGTCAAGTAATTGGTCTTCGTTGCATTGTTCTCAATACGCATACAAGTAGAAAGAGAGAGAGAGAGAGAGAGAGAGAGAGAGAGAGAGAGAGAGAGATACTCTTGTTCGTTGATCAAAGCCAGACGCTATCCTGTAAACCGAATGCAAATTCGATAATTTCGGTCCGTTCGTGGAATCCAACATTTCTCGATCTCTCTTCTCTTTCTCTCTTTCGCTTTCTCGTATTCCCTCCATCTTCGTCTTCGTCGATGTTAATCATACGCACTATGTTCCATATATCTCGATGTCGAAAGCTTGTATGTGACCCTTCTCATTGAACGATCATTTCGATTATGGTAATTTCGTAACGGAAAGGGCGACGACGTTTCTCTCTGCAGAATTTCACTCTGCATCTCTCCTGGTTGTATTCCCTATTGTTACGGAATTAGAGATGCTAAACGAATTAGAAATATTTTACGATAAGGGTTCTTTCTCTATTAGCTAAAATCAGATGTTTCCTTCTATTTTTAAATTGCCGTTTAATTAATTTAATATTCTTGTAATACGATATTACAGTATATAAATTTGTATTAAAAAATGTAACAAAACAATTATTTCCCTTTTTCAGAATTTAGGAATAAATCTTTCAATAATTTGTTAAAATTTGAAAAAGTACAGGGGAAATTATCGTTTCTGAATTTATATGTCATATTGGTTCACGCAATGTTTATTATTATAGATTTATATACGATGCAATCCGCGTTAGCAATTGATGCAATGGAAATTTAACCCAGACGTTGACACAGCTTCGGCGAATCGATAAACGGCATTGATTACAGCAGACGATAATAGGATCTATCGTACAAACGAAGCCGCGATAACGTCTACAACGTGCTGCTACGTTGAGCTACGACTTTTAACGATTTATCGATGCTCATTTCACTTTCAATGCTTTTTAATGAGATCGAAATCGAAGCACGTTTCTGAATATGCTCGTTGTCGAATTGCGTTTCAACGAATCTATGAGTTCGTTCATTGAAATTTATTTAAATAATTATATAAAATAATTGTTGTAATTACAGATATGTATTATTTACGTATATTATCGTATAACAGAGACGATCCATAATCACTCGCGAAACATTAAAAATCGTTTTATAATAGAAAATATTTGATATAAGAATGTTAGAAAATTATAGATTTTAATCTATCCAATATCTATATAATCTATCCATTTTAGTCTATCCAATAACGTCTAATGCCTTCTTCGAGCGATTACGAGAGAACTTCGTTGTTGCGTACGTATAATGATTGATTAATTAAATTGCCTCATGTACCTATTCTATTGCGGAAAATCGGCCCTTAATAACATTATATGAATACGATCGATAACCTGTATGCCCTATAGATTATAACAAAGAGCCGAATCGATCGATTGTACGATCACGTCCCACAGGGGACATTTTTAACGCGACATTTATCGAAAGCTTCGTTCATCGATAAAACTTTCATAAAGGTAATTATCTACGAGGGTTAACGTCAATGGATTTGCTAGTCATACATTGATGTGTAATATAATCGATAAAGTGTTACGATAATTGTGATCGTGTTTATATTTGACAATATTCAAATGAAAATTCGATTACAAATAAACACTTGTTTAATCAATCATCGAGAAAAAGAAAAATGTTCGTAATTTTAATTGATTAAATTTCCAGTCGATCGTCTTTACTAACGCGTTCGATGATGTAGGTAAATTATGGTAAACGATTAAGGTAGATTATCTAAGAGTTAAATTCTCATCAAGAGGATCTCTTTATCAAGGAAGCATTGATCGATAACGTCTTCGCGAAACTCTTAGATAACGAAGGAGGAGACTGTAGACGTAATGCGATATAGGAGGAGTAGCATTGTTAATTGAATTTGGGTGAAAGGCTTCGTTCATAGGTAAACTTGTATTACTCTCTCCCTTTCTCTCGCTATCTCTTCCTCTATCTTTCTATCTCTTCGTTTCTATTATTCTCAATTAGTAGACAAGCGAAAACGTATTGTCGCTGTTTTGCAACAATGATTGCACTTAATCAAAATAAAGTTATTTCCAGTGAAAGCGCCATTATAAACGCGGTTAAAGAATAATAAATTGCTTAATATTTGCTCTTTTTTATTAAATTTTCAAAGGACACAAAAAGACTCGATAATATTCCATTACTCGGAATATTTCCTTTGAAACGAAGATTCCTATAATATAAACGAAGTGTAAATAAGCTTTTATTAATTGCATCGATGAAAACTGTAAGAATTTTTTTCAATTTGAATTTCATCGAATCTGTTCAAAAGTGTTTTACGTTACAAGAAATCGTAGAATTAATTCAACAATGAAATTAATTCCACGTCAATTTTGCAAATATTTTACAAAAGCGCTTATATTTTCTTTCTTTCTTTTTCTAACCCTTGAAGTTGAACTATTTTTGGGAAGCATATCTGTCACGTTGTAAAACCAGGTTTGAATTACGATGAAGAATGAACCGGATTAAAAAGACATGTCGAGAAGACTCGATCGACAGGATAGTCTCGTGGTTGGACAGGCGGAGAAATAAAATGAGAATGGAAGAGAAAGAGAGAGGGAGAGAAAGGGAGAGAGATAAAGAGAGAGAGGGAGAGTGAGAACGAGGAAGGGGAGCTCGATCAATCATCCCTCGCGTGTAAATGCCTTCGATGCCCGATTCTCTCAGCCATGTGATTTCTGCTACCGATGTTCCACGTACGAAGTAACGATCGAGATTTTAATCACTTTTCAATCTAGAGAATTACAGAAAAAAAAGAAAAGAAAAAAGAAATTGTCGAATATTCAATGAAAATCAAATAAAAATATATGTATACACAAAAGATATACGAAAGACAAATTTATAAAATGTGTATCACGAAAGAATGTAATTAATAACATTAAAATAATAATACGATGGAACGGATGATTCTCGAAATGTAAACATGAAAAAGATGTACTTTGGAATTTGACGACTTATAACTCGAAGGTTTTAATTAAAGCACTAGGATGTATTTATGTTACGACCTGTTTCCTCGAGGTGGCGAAATACTACGTATACACGTACGCATGCATGTACTTACACACGTGTGTAATTTCACGCTCTCGCACTTGCTCGCCAGCTTACTGCCTTACTCGTAAACACTTACATATGTATACATACGTGCGTATGTACTTATGTATGTAGTTACCTTCGCTAAAATAGAATCTCTATCTCTCTACGATAGTTTCCACGATAGACGTAGTATATGTGCGAGCCTTCCCTCGAAATCGTTGATTGTTCGAGTCCTGTCAACCACTTCGTGCCCTTGAGAACGGATATCGATGTTCGACCGCAAACGTTGATCATCCTCCATACACGACGATGTAAACCACTTCGCGCCATTGAAACCACGGATAACGAGGCATTCTCTCTCTCTCTCTCTCTCTCTCTCTCTCTCTCTCTCTCTCTCTCTCTCACTCTCTTTCTCTATCTCTATCTACCTATCTATCTATCTATCTATTTATCTTTCTCACTTACTCGTTCCATGTGTAGACATCGTTCGAAGATACGAGAATCATCGTTCGAATATAAATCGCACTACGAAGAGTGATCTTCTTGATCGATCGATCCATGATGGAGTCCTTCTCGTACAGTGGAACTATGACTACTGATATGTTACGATAGATCTTTATACATATATGTGTATATATATATATAGATGGAACTGACATAACAAATACGCGTAGATAACCTTTGTTTTATATATGTTGCTAGTATTGTTTACCTTTTCATCGATAAACACGACGTATACCTTGAAATTATTTTACGTTATTCTCCATTGACACGTCAATCGCGACAAATGATGTCTATGGAATAATTGAAAATGATCTTTTATTTTTCTCTTTAAAAAATATTATATCGTCGAAGAATTTTATTCGGTAATTATTGTGTCAAGGCTTTATTATCTTAAATAGATGCTTGTGTAAACACAATGATCTACTGTTATAATATCATTTTCCATGTGGCTACGTACTATTATTCTAAGCTTAGTTTACTACGAAAATAGGCTTATCGATTATTATACATAATGTATATTACATTCGCTTTTGTAAGGAATAAATAGAGAGATACTCATTAACTCGAACCATTCCGAACCGAGGATTCTTTGGGATATAATTGGTTTTGATATCGAGCGTATAGAAAGTTATGTAAATACGATACTATTGCCTCTTGTTGGTTCATATTAATTATACGAACGATATTAATGCACTTTAGGAATTTTCGATATAATCAAAGTATTTGCATTTATTTTCCCGTATATCCTATTTATATTTGATTAAAGTTAAGCGAATTTTGTTATCTAAATTATCCGTCCATTTGTTTTCTCATTTTTCTTTTTTCTTTCTTCTTATAAGAGAAAGTTCAGTATCCATGCAGATAGTAAAAATCCAAGAGTACAAGGTAATGGCACTTATAGGATTCCCTTTCATGTGTTTACTTCCTTGTAAAACTTATCGAACGCGAACTTGCCGCATTCTTTGAAGTCACCGGCGACTCGAAGATCTACAAAAGGTCTTCGATGTCTAAAGTTTGTGGGATCCTGCCTCCCTCTTCAACCTCATCCCGAGAGAATTTCCACCGGAAAAGTTTGTCGTATTTTGGAACTTTATTAAAAAGCGAATAGACCGAGCGTGCTACTTTTAAGTCGCTATACCTACCAACAAAGTATAATATTTTGTCGAAAATTCGCAGTAACGATACGGTTTATGTTATAGTATGGATACGTAACGTTTGTTCTTTCTGGTTTCATAACCATCGAAAAATTGCCATAGTTTCGTTCTAGCTTATCTCCGACCTAAGCGAAGAAGAAATACCTATGTGTTCGAGAGAGAAAAAGATAGATAGATAGAGAGAAAGAGAGAGAGAGAGAGAGAGAGAGAGAGAGAAATCTATCGATCGTTCCGATGTCCGTTCGTCTGGACTCGACATGATTCGAAAGCCGGTAATTCGGCCACGCCAATCCGTGGTTACTCGCGGATATCCTCCGGTAAACGATCCGTCGCCTCCGTATTCTCTATTTTACCGTGAAATTTCTACGACGGCTTTGTCCTGTGTCCACATTTTTCTAACTACGAATTTATAGCCCATCGAAGAAAGTTAAAAGTAGAACGACGGACGGCGAAATAGATTAATGGAGAATTAAACTCTGAGAATCTTTATTTTTTTTATAATGAACGTAAAAATGTTCATCTTGTTATAATATAATTAAAACGAGCCCGTTCAATTTTAAATTAACCTGTGATATTTCGCAAAAAGAATAACCAATGTACCTGTTATAAATGATAAAGCTGGATATAATGTCCGATTAAAAAACACGAAGAAATGCAGAGAGATGTCAAGTTTCTGTCACACCGAGATTACTTTTGCTAATTGAACCACTTGAAGTGAAATTAATCGAGAGACGTATTAGAGTCAATTTTCTTTCAATCTATCTTACCGTATTGATTTGTTTCAACAGTTGTTTCAGTACTTAGCGAAATAAATAAATGTGCTTAACCTTCGTGGTAAACATCGAAGGAGAAACAGAAATACATTTATATAAACATTGTAATATACGTACACATTTTTTTCCAAAAGAAAAACCCTCGAGCCTTACTAACATTCATAACGTAAAATGACCTACAAGTGACTCTTAACTTAGCTTTAACGATCGATCTTTGAAATGACTCAGGCTCCTTTAGTTACGTATAAACGTTACGAAGAACATGTTAACGTCGCAGTAAAACGGTAAGCACGCTGATTGTTCGGATCCTAAATCTTAAAGTCCGCATTTAACATCCGCATTTAGCTGCTTTTAAGTAGAAACGCGTAAACCAACTACGTGCATTAGCGTATTTGGAGCCGCATAGAAACCTCCGGCAATGTTAATTAATTCATCGCGAGGTATGTAACGTCGGACGACTTGACCGTATATACATAGAAACGCATGGACATAAAACATACACACACATACACATACATATATATATATATACACATGCATAGATGTATACAATGGCTTTCGCCTTGCAGACTCCGAGTAATGAGTTTTCCAATTTACTTCGTTACCTTTGGTCCATCCTTAACTCGTTAACGACCTTTCCTTCGCTATATCCTCGTAAATCTTGATATCGTACACACTTACCTTCGGATCTTAATTACGAGATATATCGTGCGGTAGCAACATCGGAATTACGTATGTGTTCCCTAGTGAACTTCAGTTTATTTGCTCGTACCTCTCCCTTCCGTGCAACCCAATCTTCTTCTCTTCCACAAGAGTTTCAACACTTTCTACGTCTTCGAAAGGATTCCTCGTGAATTCTCGATCCTTGAAAACTCTTCTCGCAGCTTTTACTTACCTATGTTGCCTTCTTCTTCACCTTCTCAAATCCTCTTACGTCATATTTAAAAGTTCAAGTATCTTACAACGTCGAAGTAAACGTAAAATTCTAAGTTCCCTTTGTTTTTACTTTGGTTCTTATTTGTAATAATGTATAGTTGGTATTTTTGACAAGTTTTAACTAGTATCGTTGGTTAATTCTTTCTTTCTTTTTCTTTTTCGTTTTTTTTCTCCTATTTTTTCTTTTTTCTCTTTTTATTTATTTATTTTTTTTTCTTGGATACACTGGGAAATAAATTCGCTTTGTTACATCGAACGTTAAGGATAAAAGCGCACGATTTCATGTCGCCCGGATATTACAACGGAACGATGAAAGATTTAATATTTCGCCGGTAATAGAGTCCTTTTCGTTCTTGACGTTGTCTTTGCCAATAAAAATTTTCATCGCGTCAGAAACGATTTGGACGAAGATAAACAATTTGTTAGTAGATGCAAGATCGATGCGTGATTCTTTTAAAAAAGAAAAGAAAAAATAATAAAAAAAAAAAAAAAATACGCAAATTCCAGAATATAAAGCTGTAGGATATTATAGTAAAATTGATCGATAAGATGAAAAACTATGAATCTTTAAGCGTTGGTAACGAAAATTGATCTTCGCTCGAACGTAATAAAATTTGATTTATTTAAAACAAAATGCAGGCTGACGTATAAGACCATGAAACATCGATTCTCACATTCATCAATTATATATTGTAACACCCATAAACTTGTATACAGAAAATATTCGAAACGAATCGTTTGTTTCGAATTTTTTTCGCGATAAATTTTATTACAAATTTGGGTGAATCAACGAAAAAGAAAGAGAGAGAAAGAGACAAAGAGAGTACATTTTTTGTCTTTCACTAGATATAATTATAAAGCATGAATAGGTTAAAAATGTTTAAACTGAATACAATGAATATCAACTCGGTTATTCGAAGGAACTTAAATTCATGATATACCAGAGCCTGTTTCTATTCCTGAATAACTTCAATTTCAACCGTAGGAAGTTCAGCCAATCGAGCCAATTCTCGCCCCGGGAGATTGGCTAATTCGAATTTGAAGGAGCTCTTTGGAAATAGTAAGGTGCATACCAAGAAATAATTTGCACCTTCAACCCGTCTTAAGAATATTTCGTGGATGCAGAAAATTGCGTATCTACCCTAGCATGCTTTTATCACGATAGTTTAGGTGTTTAATATATTCGAGAACAAAGAACATGGATTGGCTGTGTAAGGTTTTACCAAACGATGTACTTTAGTTACTGAAACGAAAGAATCCAAAAAGAAATATCTTTTTCGACCCTATAAGGGATATTAGCCCTCGTTGCTTGTCAAAGAAAAAGAAGGGTAGAAAGATTCGGCCCTTAAAAGGATCTTATCGTTGTCAGAAGGGTGCTAAGTACATATGCTTGAATCGAAATTTCGCGATATTATCTTAAACAAGTACGATAGGAAAAAAAGAGAGAAAAAAAGAGAGATAAGAAGAGTGCAAGCAAGAGGGATGCAACGTAGAAGCTATTTTAAAGTGGAACTCTACCTTTCTATATCGAGTTACCTTTTAAAACCGTTGCATCCAAAAGATTCAAGGATTGAAAGAAAGAGAGCGAAAAAGGAAAAAAGATATAAAAATAAGTAAAAACTAAAAGAATGATCGTTTATAGTGCTCATGTCTGAGAACGGGTAGATCATATGATTTTTCCAAAGCACTAGCTTACATTCTTTAGAAAAGATTTGTCGGCTTTATGTATATATATATATACACACACAATATGTTGTTTTTCAAGGATGTATGTTACTAAGTATGCATACATAGTTACATGAATATAACCATGTATATAAGTTTACACGTAACACTTTCTTCCGATGTTTTCTACTTTCCGTGACTCCATTTTCTTGCCTTATTCATGCCCTTCCCCATAATCTTCGTGTCCGTACTCTTTTCTCAGCGACATACACATACACACATACATATATCTATACATTTACGTGTACGTAGATACATAGGTAAATAAATTCTTATGCCAGACAGCTACAGCGTTGACGAGGAGGATGAACTTCGTTTATGTTTCATATTTTCATTAAAATACTATATCCTCCGGCAATGAAATCGAGGAAAACAACTGATTTTATCTCGTGAATGCAATTATAATTATGAATTAACGACGTTACGCATATGTAAAAAGGAAGAAGAAAGAATAAACATTCGTATTCATCAAGTAAAATACAAATTCATAGAGAAATTGTTATAATGCAAATCTCTTTTCGAAAATGCCCAACACAGAAAGAGAGAGAGAGAGAGAGAGAGAGAGAGAGAGAGAGAGAGAGAGAGAGAGAGAGAGAGAGTGTATGGACTTTCTTTTTTGTTCGTACGAACGTATAAAATGCATGGTAATAAATGAGAAAAGGGTAATAAAGGAAGGACTCTCTGGCTCGGTATAAAGCACGTATCATGCAATGTTCTGTGGCATATTTCGAACTCGTATAATCTCATAACATTATTGTTATTTATTTTAGCCCGACGTTTTTGAAATTCTCATTTTCTACTCGGCGTAACTTCCCTGGGAAGTTTTTTCTTTCTCTTTCTCTCTTTCTCTCTCTTCCTCTCTTTCTCTCTTTCTCTCTTTACTATTCTGTTTTTTTTTCTTTCCCCTAACTCAAGAACGTGTCTCGGGTGCGTAAATAGAGATCAGACGCATTGAATAAGATAATTCATTGCTTTTTTAATATATATATATTTTTTTCTTGCAGTATTTGTCTAATTAGATTTTCTTAAAAATTTTTATATTTAATACTAAATATATATGTATATATATATATATATTTTCGTAAGAGAAAGATCGTATTCTACTTGGACGAAAGTAAACAAAGGAGAAAATGAAAGAAAACTTGTTCGTAAATGATATCTACGTAACGTATATACGTTCAATGATTCTACAGTTAAAATTACCTTCTAATTTCCTTTCCTTTAGTTTCAAAAAGAAACTATATATACGAATGAAAGTTGGAGAAAAAAAATGGAAAGAAAAGGAGAGGTCTTTCGAAAGGACAGGAAAAGAGAGCCGGAATAAGTTTAACTTATTCGTTTTACATGTTCGTTCGTTGGATGGGGGAGTCTTGAACGAGCCAGTTCAGCAGGAGCTTACATTACACACACACACACATACACACACACACACATACACACACACACACTTACTGTAAAAACATTTTATAGATATGTACCTATGTGTGTGTGTGTGTGTGTATGTGTGTGTGTGTATATATATATATATATATATATATATATATTGAGTTACAAACGAGCGGTAACTTGAGACCTTCGCAGTATCTCGTAAATGTAGCAGTCGCGTGCGAGCCGAAACGTAAACAGGTTACGTAATCGATCGTAAAGCTCGGATCAGCTTAATACGCTCACTCGAGCTACGTTCCCATCCTTGTAAGAAGGAGGAATAGATAGAGGTGAGGGAGGTTGTATCAATGCGTAAGTACACGAATATATCTATATCAAACTTCAGAATATGACTTAGAAATCTATGTATGTAACGATATATACACATCTGTTTGTTGATTGTAAAATATTTTTCTATTTTTCCTATTTGTGGTATTTTTTTAGAACTATATGATATATACATACATACATACATACATACATATATATATATATATATATATATATATCCAAATGTTTGGCATGTACATATATGGTATATTTTTTTAATATTTTAAAAGTTCTCTTATCCTTTGTTATAACTTTTTTATTTGGTACAAATATGCAATAAAATGTAAAATACGTAGGTTTTCTTTTTTATACGGTAAGTGAATTAAAAGATCGAGCAAAGTAACAACGAGTTTAAATACATAGTTATTTAAAATACATAGTTATTTAATTATAAAATTCGTTTAAAGAGAAAAAGAAGTTACGCGGTCGATCGTAAAGGCTGGAATTCGCAGGATATTCAACGTTAAGGTACCGGATAGGCATGTGTTCATGTTATTCGCGAGAAACAACGGAAACATGTTTACCGGGAATAACAGTAGGCATTACATCTACGCACACTCCTCGTAAATCAATAGGTGACGGTTTGATGTGAGTAAACACAACACACACACAGATAGAGTATAATGGAACACAGATCTTCTATGACATTCAAGAGTTCTTCTTTGTAATTCCTTTCTTTTTATGTACTTACGGATCTATATATTTACGATATAAATCACGTAGTCGTTAACACTTTTTTTTTACAACAAATAGGTGACATCATTCCTCTATCTTCGAACTGTTCCCGAGACTCTCGTTTCCTTGGTAAAAGAGAAAATTTATCAAAGTAAGCTACTTCTACGTGTGATTCATACGTTCAGGAGGATCGACTATGCAAATGCGATGGGGTGTGTGTAATTGGGTTAATCGGTTTTCGTTCGACGTTTTCTGTGACTTCGATGAACATAAAATTAAGATATTGTATGACCTTGATTTTATTCAATTTCTTTTTCTTTTTTAAACACACTTATGTATGTATGTCCATCGAGCTATTAATATATAACAGATTTTCACGTACTAACCGAGATAGTTTATATCTGTCGCGAAACATTCGTTGTCCATCGTTATTAGTACAATATTACATTCCTCGTTTTCATTCTACAAATACATTTCGCTTCCTAGGTCACGTATGAATGCTTTACTGCTTATCCGTGAGCAGAAATAGACAGGATATTTTGTCAGTAGTTGCATTCGTACATATGTATGTCTATACATATACACATATGTGTGTATATATATATATATATATATATATATATATATATATCTGAATTCCAAAATGAAAAAATCGATAGAAGGGAAATGGTATACGCTCGACATAAATCACTCTTATTCGAACTATAACATCGATTCGTTTCGATAGCTTAGGAAGAGTATGTTTACATATTTTTTTTTTTACCTTTTTGTCCATCAATTTTTTTTTACAATAACGTTGTAACGTATCGCGATCAAATTCATTGCGTATCGTGTTGAAGAATGAATTTAAAAAAAATAACGCATACTTCCAAGCGTTTACTTAGATTTTAATATATGTAGGCATATCTCGTATTAGATCGATGAAAAATTTATCTGATCGATACTGACTTCCGATTAAAAAATTCATGTGTACATTACGAAGCTTGGATATTCGACCAACTATTTTTGGATTTATCTTTTACGAGCGTTATACATCGGCTATTTTAAAGAAAAGGAAAAAAGAAAGAAAGAACAAAGAACAATGAAAATAAAAATATCGTTCTTTAATCGTTATTATATGTCAGAATGTTATTAAAAAATCATTATCATTAAATTTTCGTTTAAATTCTTAAATATATGAAACATCACATAATTTATATATACTTTTACGAAGGAACAACAGCAAGAAATGGCAAAGAACATATACATACATATATATTCTAAATGCGATGAGGTTAACGTCACGAGACTTAGGACGAAGGGTGAAGGCGTTCAAAAGATATATTCGTGCATGGAAAGAAATATATAGTATAATACTGAGTAGGTGAATACGGGATAGAGAAGGTCCTGACAGATAGATAGGGAAACACGAAGGGACTAAGGGAATTCTCGAAGCATCATCTACCCCTATGGATATTTCCACATTGCAACCTAAAACAATGGCCGAGATATGCGGTCTCGTATCATGAATATTTAGCGTGTGAAGTAGAAGCTCTTGTGAGGGGGATGAATATAGAAGAGGAGGGTGATGATGATAGTGATGGTGCGTAGAAAAGCTCGAGGTCAAGGGATAGTCAACATCCCACGGTAAACAACTATCATATTTTCACGTAACGTTCTTTAAACCTCTGACGATCTTAAATGGAGAGTAACTCATACGACGTTTTCATTTTTAAAATAATTTTCTAGTGGATGAGAGCCCGAGATTTTTTAAATCCGTTTTTTTCTTGTTTCTTCTTTTTTTTTTTTAATTTTAATTTTTAGAGGGAAACATTTTTCTTTTTGACGTAACAAATAAATTCGAAGAAATATTGCACCCAACGTATATTCATACGAATATTTTTCATAAAATAATACTAGGTTATTTATAAATAGAGAGAGGAAGAGAGTGAGAGATGGAGAAAAAGAAAAAGAGTTCAGTTCAATATAAAAACAAAAAGAAATATACCAAACCCAATAATGGAATACGAAAATCATTTTTTAAACCGAACTTTAGAAAATAAAAAAAGATCTCCTATAAAGAACAGTCTCGCTAACAGCGTTATTTAAATGGCATGTAATCCTTTAAGTTCGCGTTAAACAGCACGGAAAAGATGTGGGGTGTGGAAAAGGAGAGTAGCCGGTTTCGAATAGAAGAAAAAAAAGCTAAAGCTACGAAACGTTGATTTCGTCGTTCAGTCGGTAGAGTACCGGTCGACGAAACGATAATGGCGTTACTCGAGCATGCCGTAACTTCTTTAAATTCGTATTAAACTGTGCACGAACAAAGAAGAAGGGAAGAGAAAGAAGGAAGAAAGAAAGAAAGAAAGAAAGAAAGAAAGAAAGAAAGAAAGAAGAAAGGGAATTCGAAGTGAGGACGAACGTTGTTCGAGAAAAACTGGAGACAAGGGAAACTTTTAAGACTCGCGTTTTATATCAGTGGCAGTATGTTTCGTTTTGGAAAAAGATTCTTTCGTGAGGACGAGTTTACTCGAGTGTAACGTGCGATTTTGCAGGTAGGGAAAAGAAAGAGAGAGAGAAAGAGAAAGATAGATAGATAGATAGAGAGAGAGAGAGAGAGAGAGAGAGAGAAAGAGAGAGAGAAAGAGAGAGAAGAAAATCGATCGAAAAAGACAGATTGCCGTTAATGACCCTCCTTTGACGTCGTTATAATTACTTAAGTTCCTGTTAGTTTGAACGATAAGCGAAAGGAATGAAAAGCGTGGTGCAGATAGAAATGGTGGGACTATAGCGCAACTTAAAAAAGAAGCACACGAATTGGCAGTCTTGAAAAATGGTTTTACTTAATGGCAAATTTCTTTTCTCTTTGCTATAACATCAAACGAATCGGCGATAACATCTTTGTTCTATCCTTTAAAAATGATCACGTTTGTCGTTCATAAAAATTACTTTAGTTCGTGAAATATGTGTCTCATTAATTTTGTCTATATATGTCTGAACAAGTTTTTAATATATGTATAGAACAATTTCGTATATCAATGCTAGAAAATGGAAAAGAGAGGGAAAATGAATGAGAAACAAAAAGGAAAATGAAGTTTCACGATTTGCGTAAGAAGGGTAAGACGAAGAGGGTAAAATCTCGAGACTTCGTTCACTTCGCGTCGACATACGTGCCAAGGCCATCAACGGTAATGGGATTACTTAGGCTCTCACATGACTACTTATTCATGTTAAATCGAACGCAGTGAAAGACTAAGAGAAAAAGAAATAGAGAGAAGGAGAGAGAGAGAGAGAGAGAGAAAGAGTGAGAGGGAAAATATAAGGCCGAAGATCGCGACTCTAAGAAGTTTTTCGGTCTCGCGGCTCTCGAGAGGGTTGTTTGGCGAACGGCCAGAGTCACCCCTTGGCTCCTGCCACCCTATGGACCAAACCCCTTACCTTCACCCTTACCACCACTATCCTGAGAATTCCGGATTAAGAGACGCTCGCGCAAACTCGAACGGCACTTAATGGCGAACGACGTTGGCGAATTTTGAGCAAGATTATCGTCGTCTTCGTGCTCCTCCGTACACTCGGCACTTTTGTAGCGAACGAACGATTAACGTCCTCTCCGACTACAACGACGAGATCATTGAAGGATCTATGAGAAAACTCGTTGATCTTATATTCCGTTTTTCCAAATATTATATTTTAGCGAGCGACTAATCGTTTAGTCGAGTACAAAAATTGTTGCGTTTCTCTTTACTCTTAGTGAAAAACTTTAAGTCGTTAAATATGCCAGAAGAAAAATTTGTTATTCCCTGTGCCTGATAAACTGGTGACTCTCAAAAACTGACATCTACTTTACATATTACTACTTTTCTGATAAAGCTATGAGGTTTTTACAGCTTCTTGATACTACGAAACTGCTGAAGAACTAGTGTCTAAGAGTTTGAGAAGCATTAGTTTGAAAAACCATAGCCCTGTTCCTATAGAGCGTTAGACGTGCTCGCGAACTTTCGCAGGGATCGCCTGTAAAAATCGAAGCACGAGAGCTTCTCCCAGTGAGAATTTTTCGAGAAGATGTATTTCCGGATACCTTCAAGTTTAAGCCTTCATTTGTATTCCTGTAAAACTTCCTTCCTTCCGAGAGACGAGATGGATGAAGAGAGAAGAGAGAAGAAGACAGAGACTGAGAGAAAAAGAGAGAAAGAGAGAGGGAGGGAGGGACAGATAGAAAGATCTTTCGCAAAACGTAAAGTTTATCATCTTTTAAATCTACCACGTACCATCTTATACTCTTAAGACACATTTCACTGACATTGCGTGTTACTTGAATTCGAATTGAACTTTTGATCAACGTAGTCAAGATTGTGAATCAGAAGATGTACCGAAGAGGTTTCGTTAGATTCAAAAGGACGAACTGGTCGAACGTATAAAATTCAATTCTTAAAACCGAATGAAATGATCGAATAACCGTGATACTTCGAACGCCTTATATGCTCGAAACTTTTTCTATGTATATCTCATTATCGTTTTTCTCGAGGCACGAAGTATATTATCGCGACTTAAGTATCCGCCATGTTTCCGTCTTCTTGTCCGGTATCTCTGAGCTGAGCCGCCGTGGGACATGTCGTATACTGTAACGAGAACGAAATTCTCCAAGCAGTCATTCTCTCTCTTTCTCTCTCACTCTCCCCCTCTCTCTCTCTCTTTCTCTTTCTCTCCTTCTTTTTCTCTTTTTCTCTTTCTATCTCTTCCTATCTTGGTCTCTCGTCTTTTCTGAAATCCGTGCACAGGAAAGGAAATTCATTTGAAGAAACGATGTAGAAATCCCAACGTAACGTCGCTCGCGTAAGCGGAAAATCACGAGTACCGAGTTTCTTTCGCGGATCTTAGTTCATCCTCCATCGTTGTTCGTTGGAAAAATTCATTCGAGAAAAAGATCCGTTTATCGCCGTCATCGACAAGGTACCAATATACATATATTCGTCGTCTATCGTCAAGTAAGAGCGAATAATTCAGCGAGCCAATTAATTTCCACTTCGAACACAGATGATGGAGGTTTTCACGAACATTCCATGCATCAATTTACGCCAGAGTCCTTGGTAAAGTTTTCTCTCGAAAGTGGATGAAACGTGGACTCGAGGTTTGGCCCGAGTTGCTAGCTTTAATGGATGATAATTAGCGTCTCGCCCATCTTTTTTCTTTTTTTTTTTCTTTTCAAGATATTTCTGATTCGTTAGTAAGGAAAACTCTTTTCTTAAAAATTTGCCGTTTGCTGCTCTACTTAAAGGAATTTTATTTCGACTATTTGGACATGTTTCGAAGCGAATTTCGCGGGGGAAAAAAATATATCTCTTATCGAACTTTTTTCGTTTTCAGATTTCCGTCCTATACAATATAGGCCGACCCGAACACGTTTCTATCGGAATAACGAGTTTATGCTTTCACGGTATAAAGAGATTCGTAAAAAAAGGAATGGAAATTCTTTTTCGACCAATATCGCGACATACTCTTGTTTTTATTTTCGTTTGGATCGATTCGTGACGAAGAGGAATTCGTTCGGTGTATGAAAAAGCAACGTGCACGATCCATTGGCATATTACACGATTATACTGTACATACCTAACATATGCATATGGTAATGATATTTGTTAACTTTCCATTGATTGCTTTTAATAATGCGATTCACCAGTTTTAATCTATTTAAAAAAAAAGTTTCCTATATTTATTGCACACGTATTAAATTTGCGTTATTCGTTATGGTTTTAGTCGCAAAAAATGAGAAAGAAAAAGGAGATAAAAAGAAGGAGAATAAAAGAGAGAAAGAAAGAAAAAGGAGAGGAAGAGAAGAAGGAGAGAGAGAGAGAGAGAGAGAGAGAGAGAGAGAGACAGACAGACAGATAGAGAGTAGAAAGAAAAGAAAGAGAGAATAAAGTAACTTCTTCAATTTTGTACTCCGACCGTTCTGCTCTAATGGACGCATCATTAGGGTTAATTATCTAAAGAAATCCAACGTACTCCCACCTTACTTTTCTACTTTCAAACTTTCCAACTAGAGCAAGATTTTTCGATCGTTTTGTATAAATCATCAGAAATGCTGCTCGAGCAGTTAATCCTAATTTTTATTACTATGTTTTCCTCTTTAGTTTTTAAGTAAATCGAAAAATAACTTTTCCTTCGTTATTAATAATGTATTTAACATAGACGTTATAAGATATATTTTATACATTACCACTCGTACATTGAAAAAGCTAGTGGGTGAATCATTTTACACGAAGCAACCCGTGAGTACTTGAAGTTTGTTAGCTACCACAACTTTACGGGTAGCTTCCTACCTTCTTCTTCTTCTGACGAAAGCACTTATGAGAAGGAGGACACTTAGTTTTACGAAGTCGAGCTCATTAGAGGGAAATAAATTGTTTTTTCTGGTAACGAGAAAAATTTTATCGTGACCGATGCTTCATTTCTCTCTCTCTCTCTCTCTCTTTCTCTTTCTCTCTCTCTCTCTCTCTCTCTCTCTCTCTCTCTCTGTTTCTCTCTGTCTTTTTCTTTCCCTCTCTCTGAAAAATTTCGTAAATCGAGGACAGATCGTAATGGGATATCCGCTTGGTATACATTCCAAATACAAGTATTGCCTCTATTTCTCTCTTTCTGTCTGTTTTGCAAAGTAGGCGGATGGTTAGATACTTGGCTCGTTCGAAAACGTCGCGTTCGGCTCGTGAGAGATAGGAGACAAGAGCCGTCTGAATGCTCGAGAGGGAAGAAGAGGAAGAAGAAGCCGAGTTTCCTTCGAGAGTACGAACACCGACATTGGTATATCTACACGTAGTTGGTGCAGACAGGTCAGCCTAGAATCTGATACGACACGGAAGAGGCATCCAAAAGTATCGTGAAATATTCAGTTAGCGCTTGTGGCATTATAATGGGAGAGGACTTTAAGTTTTGAGGCGCTCTTATATCAGACGGCATGCTGGCTCACCTCGATTCTAACGTGGGATGTGTATGTACTCTTCCCTCTCTCTTTCTCTCTTTCTCTCGTACACACACACACACACACGCACATACACACAATACCCACACAAACTTTTTCATCGTGCCTTGCTTTACTCAGTGGCTCTTACGTCGATATTACGTAAATTGAGCTTAAGCGACGTGCCACCGTTCGAAGGAACCTCGGCCAAATGGGTCAGTCATAAGAAGGAAAGAGAGACTAAGAGAGAGGAGCTAAAGAAAGACAGAGAAAGAGTGAAGTTTTCTCGCGTATAGGCGAGATCTTGCTTGGAGGAGTCTAACCTTCTTTCTCTCTCGCTCTTTCACTTATACACACGTATACTATCTCACGTTCAATTCACCTAGACTTACCATACAAACCTTCTATACTTTCTCGACTTTTGCGGGTTTGCCGCGTCGCCCGAGGTGAGTTTAGTCGTTATGTAGCTCGTTTGTTTAAACGTTCTAACATCAAGCTCACCATCTTGAATTTTGATACGTACCTTCTCGTATGTGTTCGATCAGTGATGGCTTTCATTCGTCGGGTACCACAAGACCGACATGGCTCGTTTAACCGCCCCCACTGATGTATTTCGTGAAACGAGAGACTGAGAGAGTTGATAGGAGGGTGGAAAGAGAAGAGGAAGGGAGAGATAGAGGAAGTGTCGTCGAGGGTCAATGCGATTGAAAGCGACGCGGTTTTAGGGCTTGCGGAACGAGGGCAGGCCGCAACTAACTGGACGAGTTGCCGAGTCTCCGAGGCCAACCGCGCTTGCCTGTAACGGACCTACTGTTTGCACAGATAAGAGTAATTAATGTTTCCTCGGCTCTCACCAGTCTTAACCCAACCGCTCTTTTCTATTCCTCTCTCTCTCTTTCTATCTCTGTCTCTATCTTTTCCTTTCCCTCTCTTTTTCTCTCTCTTTCTTTTCTTTTCGTGGTAGAGCTATATCACCACTCAATTTTCCCATATTTTCTAGGTCCTTTCTTTTTCGAGACTTCTATTTCGTTAACAAATGACACTTATTCTCTATATAACGTTCAACCTTGTTTAATTACTACCGTCAATAGTAAAACCAACGGCAACAGCAGCAGCGGCAGCAACAGCAAGAATTAGACTTGAAGGTTTCCAAAACTAAACACGACAGAAGCTGCGGTCGACTCTATTAGGACGTGAGACCACACTCGTCACGCGGTACTAATGCTACTCAAACGAGAGTATCTGGACCATTCCTGATAGTCCCATCGTGCTTTGCATGCCGGACTCTCCCCTGATTTTCTCTATTCATGAATATGACGAATATCGAACTACCGATTTCGATTTTAGATGTAATAATATTATTTCAAATAATATGATTCTTTTAGTTCGTATAATATTTATGTAAAATTAATATCAATGATTTTTAATATTATTATGCTATATGAAAGAACTACTGCATTCGTGGAAATGCTTTAAAAAATTTATTTGACAATTAGCAAAGTAACGTGTCATTATAAATACTGTATTCTTTAATGTAATTTTATTAAACGTAATATATTTATTAACACACTTTGAATTCCAATTAAATTGAATGTGGAGTTTAATATGGTACACATTTCAGCTTTGGAAACGTTATCCATCGGTGATATAAACAATAGCGAATATCGGGCGACTTTGATATTTATTAAGTCAGTTTTCATTAGTATTCCAGATGATGAACATCGTAACTTTCTTCGTTCGTATAGATACGTATATATATATATATATATATATATATATATATATATATAATTAATAATTTCTATTATTTTACACTTATTTCATCGATATATGATCTCGTATATTACTATAAGTATAATTAATTAGGATTAAACCATACTATATTTGTTTAAACATTAATTAGCTAATAAACTGTTTTGAATATAAAATAATTTTTGTATAATGGTTGGTAAATGTAAATTTCAAATATTGGGTCGATGCTGACCAATAAAATAAACAAAAACCCGCAGGCGAATAATTTCAACAGTTATCGAGTTAATCTTCTTTAATATTTTGACAAATAAATATCGAATCTAATTCTATCCATACAGGTCAGCTTAAATAATTTATACTTTTTGTTATTTTATAATTATTTAAACAATATATATGTACACGGTGTATAATAAACTAATATTTAAACAATAGTAGTACGTTTGCTTAAATATTTTACATGGCGGAACAAGCGATAAATATAAAATAATAATAATAGTCAGCTTCAATAATTTATACTTTCACTAATTTTATAATTATTTAAACAATATATAAGTACTCGGAATATAATAAATTAATATTTGAAAAATATTACATTCCCTTCAACATTACATATCTCGTAATATGCGACAAATATAAAACAATTTTAATTTAATACGTCAATACGCTTAAATTTTGTACTCGATGTCCTTGTCTTCGCATAATATTTACAAAAACGTACTCGTGACTCATTTTGTCTATTATCGAACTAGTTCTCTTTTGTACTCCGGCGAGTGAACGTCGAAGATCTCTCTTTCCGAACATCTTAAATTGAAATATTAATACTTTGGGAAATTTTATAATTATTTAAACAATATATAATGTACACGAAATACAGTAAACTAATATTTAAACAATATTATTTAAAAACTATTATTTAAAGAATATTAAAATATATTTAAACAATTAATATTTGTTTAGACATTATATAACTCGGGATACGCGTTAAATATAAAATAATGTTACTCTAGTCTTTCAATATGGTTAAAGTCATTGTGTGCTTTTAATGTCAACAAAAACGAACCTTCGATCGACTTTGCCTGTTGTCGAGTCAGTTCTCTTTTGCATTTCAACGAGTAAAGATCAAAATTCTCTCTTTCTATACGACTAATCTTAAATAATTTACATTCTCGATTATTTTATAATTATTTAAACAATTTGTGACGTGCGAGGATTATAATAAACTAATATTTAAACAATAGCACATTTATTTAAACATTTTATAGCATCAAACACGCTGTTAATATAAATTAAATATAATTTAATATTTCTTTGGAATGGAAGAACTTCCATTCCGAAGTGGCGGTCGGTGAGTGTTTATGTAAACAAAAATATACTTTTCATTTCAAAGTCAATGAAAACTACGTATAGGAACAGTTTCGTTTTGGATTTCATCGAATAAAGATCGAAGCACTCTCTTTCCAAACGGGTAAGCTTAAATAATTTATAATTTTTACTGTTTAATGTACATCGAATACAATCGAGGAATATTTCAATAATATTACATTGAATCGTGAGATAGTCGGTCGCGATACGAACTCATTTATAATCATTATATAGATTCTTTCTTCATTATCAAGACTCTCTTCGCACTAACGTTAACAGAAACTTAAAGTAAGTCTATTTTTCTAACAAATATTTCCTTAATATTTTTGACAATTTCTTTCCTTAACAATGATACTATTAAATTTATTCGTATATTTCTGTTTCAGATTATTGCAATGGGTCATGAAGCAATGATTAAATCGAGGGTTTGTATCGTTAAAATAAAAATAATAATATCGCGAAATAGAAGCAGTGTTTGTTCGTGCGCGTTTCGCGATTTAAACCAGTGAACTTGCATCGACTGCGTGCAATGTAGTCGTTAGAGTCAATGTTTGTTCGTAAAGTTTTTTGCTTTTTTAACAGTCGCATAGACTGTATCTATAAAAGATAGTAGAGTTTCGCGAATTAACTTCAGTGACCGTCCGTTAATAAATAATTACCGCGTATTAGAGTCAGTGCATCATTGAAAAGGATTTCAACCAACTTTGATGTCGACCTACCTCACTTTTGACCTTCTACAGGTCAATCACCCTCAATTTCGACCTACATCGCGGACGAGTGTTTTGGAGCCATCGCAGAACTTCTTAAGTAGTAAGTGAATTTTTAAATCCCTCTGATCACTCAATTTTGTCGAGAACAAAGGGTCTGAATCGACACGAGTGATTGGTTGTAATTAATTAATAAAAGAGCCTTGAATGATCACGAATTACCCTTTCTGGAAATTTACTTGTGAATGGTTTCTTGTTTTTTGATTTATTTAATAAATCAGGATAAAGTCTTCTTTTATCGTTTATAATTAGTTGCATTTAGAATATTTCAATGCATTTTGAAATATATTTCTTTCGTAAAAATGATAAATAATCGGTACTAAGAAAGTTTAATAAACAGCAAGAAGGTATTTGCGATGAATAATTCCTAGATTGCAAGTGAAATTGCAAGATTTTTTTTTTTTTTTTTTGTAATAATTAGAGTAATCATTCGTAAGAAGGGACGTCCAACGATCTTTCATTAAATTTAATATAAATAAAGGTTAATGAAATATTTAATCAATTTTGTTGATAAGAGAAAAAATTTCGATAGAGTCATTCCGTTTAAAAGAAAAAAGTTGAGTAGAGTCATTGATCAAAGACAAAGAAGCTTGTAGAATAATAATTCGCAGACACTAAACTAAGTTAATCAATTTTTAACTCAGGATTTTCAGCAATTGATATAATAATGAGAGATTTAGATTTTTACACGAGTGTTTAAAGAATCTTTTTATCTCAAATGTAGACGAAGATCTTTTCTCTCGTTCAGGTAAGAGAAATAAAAGGACACTTAAGCACGTATGTGTTCTCGGTCTCAATTAAGTTCAAACTCGGTTCCAACGCACTCAATGTACTCTTGTAAATATTTATATGTGCGGTAGGGTCCAATCTTTGGTCTCGGAGTTATTGTTGCGAAAGCACGATCGGTCATGTTCCATGCTGGTGATTGAAGCTTGCAATATTACGACGGTGGAGCTATGCGTAAGTTGATTTCCGAATATGCAGTTACGCTGGAGTTTTCAATTTCAGCATTTGAGATCTAAAGTCTCGTGAAGCGATAATCACCTCGTTGCTTTGATTTTGCTTCGATTTTTTAATAATAATAGTAGTAATAACGTAAAATAGTATAAAAGAATAGAATTAGCGTTAGTTGGAGGATCTCCAGATGCAGCAACCTTCACGTGGTGAGATCTGAGTCGGTATTACTTGCGAAATATCAAAATGTAAATTTAAATTATGTAACGCAAGTACTACCGGGCGAATGGCTGCATATTTCAATGTATTTAAAAAATCTCTTCATTCCAAATTTAATTATATATTAAAGCACTTACTTTTTCCAAATTTATTCTTTCTAATAATAACTAAAGTACATTAAAGTACTTACATTCGTACATAGAGAATACTTCATGGACATGAAGAAGAAAGCAGCATGCTTCATATATGGAGAAGACACCAGCATCGATACGAGACTTTTTACGAGAACTGCCATAAAGATTACGTTTTGTTTATAAAATAATTAAATCGAAATAGATTAGAAGTAAGAAAAAACGTATGCATCTGTTTTATCGTACGTATTGATTAAAAGTTTATAGAATTAACTTGAATCATCAGAAACGAGTTACGTAATTTATTAATCCGTGAATAGTTTGTTAGTTTCTATTTAATTGCTCGGTATGTGAAGAGAATTGAATTCGTCCGTGCGTATCTCTACATGATGCTTTGTTAAGCTCTCACACATAGTATATCTCACGTATACAGTACATAGTATGCACGGCTTCCACCCAGCACGGAAGCAGTCCGTTCGTACCACGCTCGCATCTTTGAATATTCCTGTTTCAACAAGCAGGAAACTAGTTGTCTCCCTTTCCGTAAAATATGAAATGCATCAGCTGCTTAGATACGCGCCGTTACCATTTACCAACGTGAAAACGAGTCAGGTCAACCGGATACGGAAAAGTAGAAACCGTGAACGAGACTTGCGGATAAAACGTGTTCGGTTAATCGGTGTTATCATTCTCTCTTTCTCTCTCTCTCTTTTTATATCGTTCTCCCTCTTTCTTTCTCTTCTTTTCAGAGAGCATTTCAATCGCCAGTAATCGTATTCGCTCGTTACGCACCATTTTGCGGAACGCCATGCTTAAAAGGCTACATTTCTCTCGTAGAGAGGAAACAAGTTTATGGACCGTTTCGAGTGTACGATCTTGGAATAAAAATTATGCAACCTTTTAGCGCGAGTCGTTCCCTTGTTGTTCTTTTTTCTTTTTTTTTTTTTTATTATGTTTTCGCATATAACCAGTAAAATTGGAGTCGTAATGACTCGAAATTATGGTCACCAGCAGAGTTTCACAAGAATGGTGTGTAGTGAATCAATGAAAACGGTATAATGCCGTGAAATTGCTACGCGTACGTCATGTTGAGACCGCGATATATGGCCGAAATAAAAAAAAAAAGAAGAAAAAAAGGAAAATATAGTGTTTTCGTGTTCGCTCTCTTTCAGCATATCTCGTTCGCGAAATAGGACCGTTCCGTGATATTCCAATTTTGTTACACACGTTCGTTGCTATATGTTCTTCGAAAAATAAAAGACGCCCATGAGACTTTCTTGTACAGATATGTAGGTACGTAAGTTAACGCATATGTGCACGCGTGCATCTATATTTTCTAGAAAGATACACGTTGTAAAATCCCTTTTTCGTTTCTTCGGACATTTACAAAATCGTTTCGTGATATACGACGTCGATACGATTTATAGCGATTCGCTGGTAGTACTCGCGTGCTTCGTTCAATATGAGCACGTTACTTTGACGTTTCATACTTGTCCTGTTAGAGACACGTGCGTCGGTAGTCCGCAAAAATTGAAATTTACTCGAGCACGAGGTTCACGAATCGAGAAATGTCATTTTTTTAAATAATCTTCGATAGCGTAGATGGGTATCAATTTTGGTAGATGTAAAATGAAAATAAATCGACTTTATAATGGAAAATAAACGCGATCGAGAACAATGAAAATGAAACGGAGTTAATTTATTTGTTTGAATGGAATAATTTTTACGATATATTTTTTTACTCACGTTTAATTCGATGAAATAAATAAAATGATATACGATATAAATTAAACAATTAATTCTTATTGAACTTTTTATTACGTTTATAACTAATTTATCTTAATCTGAAAAGTTAGTACCTGTAATTTATATATATATACTTGATATAGCTATATGCATATATATATGTTTATATGCATTATGAAATACAGAGACGTGCATAAGATGGTCACACATGACTCACGTTCCGGGCATAGATTCTTAGCGTTCGCATTATTAGTCTCCTTTCGGTGAGCGCTCTGTATAGGGAAAGTAATCTCGACTTTTTGAAATTCAGTCGTCGTAAAAGTCGCGATCCGCCACTATAGAAATGTGGTTTCGTTTATTCCACGTATTACTCTCGTAATAAATAAAAGCTCGAAAAGGAAGATACGTTCTCACGTCGAGTTTTCATTTTGAAGAAATTACGAAAGGTAGATTTATTTATTAATATATAAAAGCAAACTTTCTACCTTATTCGTTCCCATTAATTAAAAAAAAAAAAAAGATTATTAAAAGAAAACGAGGCACCTCGATTGCGTGATTTCCGACGTTAAATAGGTTTATCCTTGTCTAATTTCAGCTGAGATTTCTTTAAGGAAACAGGAATAAACTACGAGACAAGATGGACATATGGTACTTTGCTGGTTGGTACCAGTAGACCGCAAATAACTATTACAAAGAGACAGTACGTGTAAGAAAATAGCTATATGAGTAAGAAAGAAAGATGTGAAAGGCAAGAGAGAAAAAGAGAAACAGAGAAAGAGAGAAACCTCGACACGTCTCCATAGGTATAACAATGTGTATAAGAGAAGTTGTATTTTGTGTCTTCTAGTATGTTCGAAGAATGATGCAAATGTACCAGAAGACAAAGACAGAGACAGAGACAGACAGAGAGAGAGAGAGAGGGAGGGAGGGAGGGAGAAAGAAAAAGAGATGAAGTAGAAGAGTCTAGAGCTACTAGAAATATGCGAATAGTACTACTGACATAGATATATATATATATATATATATATATATATATATATATATATTCTTGGCTAAAGACATCATGCAGTCGAAAGGAACAATCATCTAAAAGTGAACACGTTCAAAGGGAGATGTGTAGGTAAAAGAGAAATAAAAAAGAAAAAGAGCGAAAAAACAACAAGGAAAAGAAACGTAAGAAGTAAAGCATTCTTTCTCGTTTCAAAGCTTTCATCTAACAAACGAGCTTGATGAATAATAGCACTCATCTCTTAACATCAAAATGCGCTTCTTTTATCACAAAATCGCGAAGAAATTAGTCTCAAGCTATTCCGACTCGGTCCAATTCGTCGTGAAAAACATTACTCTTTTCTTTTGTTTTCCTCCATCGAAAGATAAATCTTGTCTTTCATCGAAAGCATTTTCGATAATAACCCTCCTGATTTATCGCGGCTTCGTAGTGGTTTCGAATTTTCCAGCAGAACGGAATACGACGCTGACGTTATAATTTACGATAGAACGAGCTCGTTACGATTCAATGATCCAAGAGAGAGAAAGAGAGAAAGAGAGAGCAAGAACGAAAGAAATAATTGTAACGGAATACCGAAATGCGTGTGCATTGCTCGTTAGAGGTGCACTCATTAACATAAATCCATTGAAAAAAATTGTGACCGCGATGTATGAAGTAACTAAGTCCAATGTTATAATGCACATCTTCATCGTTAGGTTTCTTTTTCTTCTGAAGTAAGTTTTTTTATTTTATTATTTTGGTTTTATATTGTTTCTTTTTTGTTACAATCGATATATATATGTGTGTATTATATAGATAATTCAGTAATAATATTAATAATTACCTATCAATAATTATCAGATTTTGATGGAATTTTATGTAAATTTTATTCACAAACGAAGATAGGTAAAGCGGTCATTATGAAAGGGATTTTTAACATCCTGTTCCGATGCAAATCGAATTGGTAGTCATCAATGAATTAGAATTAGATACTCACGAACGAATGAGGCAACATCTGGTGTTGGCCTGTGTTGCAGCACGTAGACGAAATGCGAAATACGTGCAGGCAGCGCAATACAATTAACGTTGTGTACACGTCCACCTTGGAATCTTCTTGAATTTAAAATCAACTTCTAAAGTAGCAGTCGTGCTAGGATTCTTCAGGTAAAGAAACAAAGAAGAGAAAAGGGGATAGGAACAAACTAAGTGAAAAGGCGAAAGGGAGAAAGAGAGAAAAAAGAGAAAGAGAATGATATTTCAGTTTACTTTAAGACAATTTCTCTCATCCCTTTTCACTTTGTTTCGCTATCGTTATTTCTTTGGTAAATGGAAGGGAAAATTTGCACTTTCTGGAAAAGAAAGCGTCAAACCGGAAACGATAGAATTACCGATGATCAGTAAAGTGCAAATCATCCGAACGTTTCTTTCGTACGACGTGGAACTGCTTAGTAATTTTTTCAGCTTTACTTTTGTCTTCTCTTCATTTCATTCATTTCCTTAATCCTTTATGTCTTACAGACAACAAATAGTATTTTAATATCAATAGATTTTTTAATCAAAGATTTTTGATTAATTAACTTTCTAATAGCGAGACATATGAAAAGCATAACTTGATATTTTTACAAAGTATTGTGCATAACAGAATCAATAGCTATATGTTCGTGTACGTTTATCGATTAGTCGATAAATTCACACATTCGCATTAACATTGTTACTCTCGATGTACTCGATTCCATCGATCTTCCATTTTCATCCGACCGTTTTCCGGTCATCATCGTTAATCTTCTTCAAGTAGATCTTTGCTGAGATAATCGGAAACATATTTACGTTTGTTACACATGCCTTTGACGTAGATAATCCATTGACGATAGGTTCTTAACAAGCGAATACAAAACACGTAAGAATTCTGCATATATAATACTTAAAACAAATCGATTATTAAAATTACAGGCCGAGTATAAATATACTACTATTAGTATGAAGATGAATGATATCAGACGGGTGTATAAAAAAAAGGAAGCGTGAGGAAGAAAGGAGAATAGGTCGCTTTAATCACTATAATTCTTTCGTGATACATACTTATGTATGGTCAATTTATCGCGTAATGAGTGCAAGCAACTTGAAGTTCAGGAAACATTGAGCTTATTATATGTAAAGTAGGCCACTATTATTGACGTCTTGATATCTCCAGAGGATAATAAAAAAGAATTATAATAAAAATAAAAGTTATTTATTAGACTTCGAAACGTTGCAATTTGTAAAAGAAAAGAAAAAAGAGAAAAGAAAAATCGGAATAGCTAACAATTATTGTTGTGATTATTCGCATTATATAATGTACAATATTATTGTCAGCAAGTAGATAATAAAGTCTTCGTTATCCTTTGACAAATCTTACCACTCGTAATTTCGAACGAAGCAGACTATCGTTGCCGTATCTTCGTTGAAAAGGAAGCAAGGAAGGAAAAGATCAAAGGAAAAGACTGGTTGGATCGTTACGTGATACGCAATTTTATCTTTTATCTGATGGATCGAGGAAAAGTAAGCCACCGAATATCTTACTCGTATAACGATGTAATCTCGAATCTGTAGAACTTGAGTCTCTTCGATTTCGAAGAATAATCTCTCGAAGATCCTAGACTAGCTATTACTCAATAGCGAACCAATTCGGTAGATATAGATAACGTACGAAGGTAAAGATTTTTCATTATTAGGTGTATACGTTTTCGATTAACAAAGGAAGTTTGCGGATATTCATCAGCTCGTCTTCTCTAAAGGGCTCGCACGGGTGTTTACCAAGAAGTTTATTGTAAGTCGATATACGTAGATACGGAGATAGATATATAAAGAGAGATAGAGAGAGAGAGAGAGAGAGAGAGAGAGAGAGAGAGAGAGATAGAGACTAGCTTAATTTCTGTAATATTATACAAACGAGAATATTCTAGTTGAGAATAATCGAGGCGTGTAGATCGTAAACTGTTTTAAAGCGTTCCTTCAATAACTTTGTAGAGTTTGCTGTCACTTTAAACTATCCGATCATCACTTCGTAAATATGTAAATTGCAATGTTAATTTTCGATCATCGACGAAAACAATTGAGATAAAAGGATTTCGTAGAAAATTTCAAATACATAGATTCAGTGATTTCTACGTTTCTCGTTGTAAGAAAAATATGCAAGAAAAATGATGACGTTGTAATCGAATGAGCATTAAGAAACAAATAACGAAAAGAATTTCGATTTTTCTGAAAGACGGGAAGACCAGAAAGTTAGAAAAAGAGAGAGAAACAGAGAAAGAGAGAGAAAGAGAGAGAGGGAGAGAGAGAGAAAGAGAGAGAAAGGTCAAAAGGGACGAATGACAAAATGTTTTGGTTGCATCGTCCCAAGTATATCCGCGGATATGTTCCTGCCACAGCGTTGCTGTTTTCCCTTGGTCGTGCGCGGTTATGCAAACGACCGCAAGTGCTTGCGTTGCATTTAAAAAGTTGAGAGAGAAAACATAGGAGGGCGAAGAAGACCGCGTACCACCGCGGACGTGCCTCTCCTGTGCTAGTGCTAAAAAGCTCGGCACTTGACAACGCTCGACACTCTCGACAGTGCAATTTACTTTTCCTCGCTTCGAGGACTCCTCGGATAATAAAAACGGAATTCGTAACCGGCTCTCCTCGACTTTTCTACCGAACTAACTGCCCTACCATAATTTTTCCTTTTTTTTTTTATCTTTCCATTTTCTCTTTTTTGATGTTCATACAGGGTGTCTTATTTTCATTGACGTAGAAATTTGTTGATAATTACATTTAACCTCGAAGATTTGCAAAGAAAACAACTTCAAATTCGAAATCACAAATTGAAATATTTCTGAACATGTCTTTCTTTTGTAAACAATTTATATTGATTTAGTATATAATTTCAATATAATAACACTTAAAGTAACTTAAATAGTAACTTTATAAAGATTTAGTATACAATTTATACATGTAGTAAACAATTTTAATATCGATTTTATAAAATCGAGAGATTCTCCCTGTATATTTCTAAAATAATCATTTCCAAAGGGAATGTAACGATGTAGCCGATATATCATGTAACATTTGTTAAACCCCTTTCAGAGACCGGCCTGCGCATACTTAATTCGAATATGACCACAAGGATTTTGAATGCTTCTTCGAAAAGCAAACCACAAACTACTGGCTGTCGTACGCGCATTCTGCTATATCTCTCTTCACGACAACGACTAAGTATTCGTTTCAAAGAACATACGTACGTTTGTACGTGTGGTATGCTGGCATCGAAATCAAAATTCGTTCTTTAAAACGCGTGATCTGAATTTCTATAAAGTTTCTCTTCGGCAAATTTGCTTTGAAATATGTCAAGGAATACAAGTGAGAAAAAAAAGAAGAAGAAGAAAGAAAAGAAAAAATTTAATGCAAATATTATTTAATTCTTTAAATATAAGTTCCTTATGTAATTTTATTATTAAACATTTTTCTATTTTCTTTCGGTCACCTTCTCTTCTTTCTCTAAAATTATGAGAGAGAGAGAGAGAGAGAGAGAGAGAGAGAGAGAGAGAGAGAGAGAGAGAGAGAGAGAGAGTAGATATAATTCAATGAGTTAGATTCGAGAACGCATTAAGCGTATGATTTTAACGAACGAATTTACAACTGCGTCAATTCAATCTCCAGGAGGAAGTTTACAAACAACGAAGTCATATACTGGGTGTATATGAAAAAGTTAGATCTTCTTAAAGCTGGAGATTTTAAGGATAAAAAAAGGTTTTATGAGGGTAGGGTAGAGAAAATATTAAAATCGAGTATCGATAGAATTTTGAAGCATCAATTCACCTGGTAAATTTCCTTCCTTAAAAAGATTAACTTTCCACGTGCACACTGTATACACACACACACACACACACACACACACACATAAAATATTCCTTGATCGCGTGCCATACAAGTTCACCCGTATCTCATCCATCTCTCGCCTCTTCGAAGACGAACATCTCTCACCCTTAAGTCATCCAGCTGTCGAGGATCAATTAATTTCCCTACCATTAAATCTCTCACGTTCCCAACGGAGAACACTGTTGCTACTACTACCAATATCTCGTCTTATAGTCTCAGCGAATAAAAGTGATATGGCCGTTGAAGAAAAGAGGGAAGAAAATATTATTTCTGATCGAGTCGACATATTACGTTCAACGTTTTTTCCACAGCAAAAAGGGTACGAAAGGTCCTATGCGAAAGGCCGAAATTTATAGGACGTCAGAGTGGTGTTGTTGGTATGCCAACGACGAAATATTTCGGTGAAGCTAGCTTTATGCAAACGACTTTAAGAGCTTGTGTTCGCTTTAATAAGCGGAGAGCTAAAAGTAGAGAAGAAAAAAAAAAAGGAAGGAAAAAAGAAAGGTGAAATATATAGAATAGTTTCGAGATGCTTTTCAATGGGCCCCATGGTTCTGGTGATATTGTGCGTAACACGAGTTTGCGGCTGCCTACAGCAAACTTGTAAGCTCTTAACATTTGTTACTTTCATAAAATAACTTCATCTAGATACCAACGGAAATTTTGGTTCATTTAAAACACAATTCGGACTTCATTAACCAAGTTCCAAGTTTAGGTATATGTGAGTCTTATAATGAAAACGCGATAAAAGGATTTATAAGGTCGAGGGAATTCGATCGAAAAAAAGTTTGAAATGCAAATCGGATGGTAATTGCTACTTTTTCTTTTAGCAAACGAGATAGATGGATAGATAGATATGTAGGTGGATAAAACAGAATTGAGATGAAAAGAGAAAGAGAGGGAGAAATAGAGAGAGAGAGAGAGAGAGAGAGAGAGAGAGAGAGAGAGAGAGAGAGAGAGAAGAGAGCACTAGTTAAATTGGAATTAATCACACGTTATTCTTTCCCAACGTCAATTTATTCCATGGATTATTCATCTAGCGCGAGAGATCGATCAGCTCGAGAATATCTGCCAATTTTATAAGATCTATCAGAAAGAAACTGCATAGTACGATGTTGAATATGCGTAAGAAATTTTTAAAAGATATTGTAAATCGTAAATGGTGGTAAACGTAAATTTCATTTATTAAAAAAGTAGAAGATTATTTTGTTTTTATGAAAAAAAGAGAGAAAAGAAAACAAAAAAGAAAGCAGTATATATATAAAAAAATAATAATACAAGAAAGCACGTAACGGATTATTGTTATCGAATTTTTACGATAAAAGAGTTTACCGCGCTGCTCGATTATTCAACGCGTGTTGCTCGGAATGAATTGGAGGTCATTAAAGTGAAAAAAAAAGAAGAAAAAAAAGAATATTAAAATCCTCGCTTCGACGGAGAAACGATAATCGAATTTTCGGATTATCGTTCATCAGACATTGGAATAGGTATATTTTGTAAATGTGTAGCGAGAAATCGTATAGAGCTTGCATACATACACACGCGCATACACATGTGCATGTGCATATAGTTATATACATCGAAAGTATTGAATTTCACGTAAAAAAGAAAGAACATCAGAAACGGAGGCGGACACGAACGAACGAATCGGCCACTAGATTTTATCTCGTATTTGTAAGAACGGATACTGTTTGGAAAGACAACCAATATCCAAGGTGGTATAACCGTGATGTCGTAAGAAGTTATGGGAAGGAGCACAAAGACTATACGATCATTGCTATTGGTTCCACGGGGGCTTCTTACTTTGTTTATCCTACAGTGAGACTTGAAATTGGATGACGCATAGTACGTACCTCGCTCTTCTGATCCTTCTTCCTGTTCAGTTCCTGTCCAGAAAACGTCCGGCTTAGATATCGAAAATCTAGCAGATAATATTTTCTATATGGAATATCTGTACTTTAACTGGAAAAAGATTTTCTCCGTTTGAATTTTAACGGGTCAAGCTTAGCCGATATTCAAAGAAATATTCGAGTCCTTTGTGTACGTTGATATGAACATCGACTTAGTTCGTAATAACTCGAAATTAATTACACAAGTTTAATATTAACTTTCCTACGCTTCCTTCGAGACTATTTTGTCCATTTTAAAAGACGAATAATTTGATGTTAATGCATATTTATTGCAAGCAACTTTTTTGACCTCGTCAGCGAACGACTTGTTTGCCAACGGCAAGTTTCTATTGCATCGAATACTTTGACGAAGAACGAATTAAAACAGAATTCTTGTCCTATTTTCTTTTGGAATTCTCGGTAAGAGAAGAACAAAATTTCGATATCACGAGATGGTGGTAAAATTGAAGAAAGAGAGAAACAAAGAGAATAAGAGAGTTGAAGAAGTTGCTGGTAGTTCAGTTAGCGAGCCTATCTAGCTGAAAATTACTCTCGGATAAGATATTCTCTCTCTTTCTCTTTCCCTCTGTCTCTTAGCATCTAACTCATTGTCGTATTCGAGCAAACTTGTAACGACCGCACTTAAGAATTCGTCTTTGGTTTTACTTGATAGTTATACATCATAAGCCCCGAAACATTCTTCCTCTTGAGCTTGTGCATGTGCATTTTAGTCAGCATCGAATTCGAGCAACTACTTTCTCTATCTCTTTCTCTCTTTCTTCCTCGTTGAAGCTGGATAGGATAGATGGAGTCGTTGAATTTTCGAGGGTTTCGTCGCATCCTTCGAAAGGACTCGCCTTACTCGGTTTATTCCTTTGTCATCGCATCCCTACGGTTCACTCTATCCTTTCTTTTTCTTTCTCGATAACCGAATATAGAGACATTTCCGAAGTGTCTGCATGCCGTTCTCTATATCTTTCTATCTCCTTTATTCCACGCTTTTTCTTTCGATTAGATCTCGAGGATTTTTCTCGAAGAAAGACCGAATTGAATTTCTAGTTGAATTCGAACGTTCAAAATAATTTCAAAATCGTTCGAATGTTGTATTTAGTAGAATTATTAATACATATTTTTTTATACGAAAGATCGATAATAGACAATACCAACGCATAAATTTTGTATCGAATTGATAACAATTATCGAGAGAATCGTTCATTGAATTTTAATTTCTCTTTGATGCATTTTAATTTCCGTGTATGTTAAAATGATAGAGAGAGAGAGAGAGAGAGAGAGAGAGAGAGAGAGAGAGAAAGAAACGTTATGCTTTTCATGATAAATACTAAAGGAACAATTTTAACAAATGAACCTCTCGAGTTTCTTCGAAACATTTGATCGGATAAAATATTATATAAAGATATCTTAAATAAGAACGTGCACAGTGATAATTTTGAATCGATTTACAATACATTGTCTTAACAATTTTATAAATAATTATAAATTATTCCCAAAATATGTATGATGTTAGGTTCACGTAACTATGTAGATCTTAATAATCAAAATCACGAGAGGTTCGCGTCCTATCGAATATTTTCGAACGTTAACTGTTGCAAGATATCTACAAGGAAAGGTTGTTCATTGTATTATATTAGGAAATACGTTAACCCGCTTTGAAACGAGTTGCTAGTCTTGCACTAATAACCCGTCATACTAACGTCGTATCGTGTCTTCGTTCGGGCAACATTAACGAACGGGTTAATCTTCTTATCGTTGAATTTCATATCCCTTCGATAATCGACAATATAAAATTTATTGTTATATTGCTCCTTGTCTCACTTTTTATTATACGCCCTTTCTTAACCCCCTTTTTTTTCTCATTTCATCATTTCGAAAAATCAGGGAACAAAGTAAAGCTCGACTTATGTGCTTCGACTTTATAGATAACAATAACTTGTAAAAATCGCTGAAGAATCGACGTCATTAACGACGATCGAGACGATAATCCGCTTTTCCTTGAATTTTTCGAAAACCGTCCGTGAAGTCGTTTCAACGAAGTTACTCTCTCTCTCTCTCTCTCTCTCTCTCTCTCTCTCTCTCTCTCTCTCTCTCTTTCTTTCTCTTTCTTTTCTCCTCAACTTCAATATTTTTTCCTTCTTTTTTTGCCTTTCTTTTCTTCCTTCTTTCTTTCTTTCTTTCTTTCTTTCTTTCTTTCCACCTACTCTTTACCACCTATTCTCCGTTCTTTGCAGTAACCGTAAAACGTGCCTCGAGAGAAAAGAAGAGAGAACGAAACTCCAAAAAGTAATACGGAAAGCGTCGCATTGGGGATAGAAAAATACCTTTTTAATAGACTTCGTGAGGAGGATCTTTCTCGGTGGTGGATAATTGTATATCGCTTTGTCCTTTGTCCTTTTTATCTTTTGAAAATCGTTCGATTGGAGCTTTCGATTAAAAATATTAAAGGATTTAACGATTATTAATGAAAATTTGATAGAAACTTTCAATTATTATTAATGTTCTATTCTTCTTTCTACGATTTCTTCCAGATTTCAAGTCATGATTTTATCTTTCGTTTAGATCTATTAAAAAACATTATGAGTTTTTTGTTTGAACAATTTTGCAGTAGAAAAAAGAATGTATAAAATGATCGATTCTCATTCATATCTCATGTGAGCAATTATAACAGATTCGAAATGATCATTGTAGACGGTTCGTCGCTCTACCATCGTCGAATTAATTTCAATGACCAGGATGTATTTTCATACATCGTATCGCGTCAAACGGTAGCGAGCACTCTCCCTCGAGGCCGCATTAGAGAATGCGTTAATCCGCTTTACGTTCCGGATCATGCAGATACGTTCGGACACTGTCGATGCTTGCCATTTACAATTCCGAAAGCTCGACGTGTGATGTCCGATGTCGTTATTGTTTCAGGTACTTATATAAGACAAGATAACATGTTATGATTTTGAACAGACAAATGATACTTTCATCTGTTTGTTTAAATATTTTTTCATTTACTTATCTTACTTGATACTCAACCAATCGATCTAAAAATTAATCTTAAGAACTGAATAGAGAATAATTTCTAAGTCAATGCTTATATTATTATAATTTTTGCAATGTTTTTACTAATGTTTATATTATAGTGAATACTTTTGTATAAATTTGTAAGCTCTTTATATTATCTTCGTAGATAAGTACAACATGTACGATTATCGTACCAATCTTAATAAATTCAAAGATTAATCAAAGATTCTAAAGAATGTAGATTCAGAAAAAAATATTCTTACGTCGATTGAATCTTGATATCCTCAGACATGAAAATACGTTCGTTTACGAATGTATTCGGTCCGAAATGGGATGGTAAAAATTTAAGCGCTTATTGTCACAAAGTCGGCGAACAATAATTCCCGATTCTCATGTATTATGGATGCGAGCTAAGAGTGGATAGTCCTACCGGGATAGCGACAGGATGCTCCATGTTTCTCAACAAGACATCGACACGCCGATGGAACGTCGAAGCATCCTTGGCACAACTTTACCCTCAGTTCTACCCCTACCATCATTCCTTAACGTGGTGAATAGTCCGAGCGTTTACTTTGGCTTGCGTACCATTCGCAGTTGAATTGGACTTTCTCGAAATGAATTGTCTTTGCTGTGAGAACAAACTTAGGTTTACATTGTTACGGCGTGACCAATATTTACCGAAAAGTTTTATGAGAACAAACATTCTCAAAACAAGTATCGTATTTTAAAAATATTCTCGTATTATAAAACAATTTGTTCGAGTAGTTTTATCTAATGTGTAGCGAATAATAAACTTTTTATCTATCGGCAATAATTATTGACTGATTGGATATAAATTCTTTAGAGAAAAGTTTTTAACTCGAACTTTGATTCATTTATCATTATTTTTATGTCGTCCTAAATACCTATATACCTTTCGATTAATCGTCTTCATAATTTATTCGACAAAAAACATAGAGCTCTAGCTCTCGTCCGGTCAAAATTTTGTTTAAATATTCATATGCTTGTACCAATTATTTCGAGCTCAACAGTTAAGCACGATAAAGCGGCAGGCTTCGTATTTTGAAGAATGTACCGCGTCATTCTGGCGGCTCGTTATTACGGTAATTTTATCCGCAGACATAAATCATCCGAGTATTTATCTAACCTCATCTTTCTTCTTATACTTACTCGGCAGCGGTCCAGTCACCTGGAAATGAATCGCCGAAAGCGGTGCCAACTCTTCAGGAACCCTCTGCAGATTCTGATCCCCGATTTCTCACTGAGGTTGAACTCATAGTTGATGCGATTTGTTTTATTATTCTAGTACCGTAGGCGCGTATCTTTTATATTCAAACAAAAAAAAAAAAAAAGAAAAAAGAAGAAAAAATATTTGACGTTCGAAAGGAAGAAAGGAAAATGTTGAATTATAGGAGCTTCTAGCCGAGGTCTTATTCGACGAGATCAAATCCTTCTACAAGTCGTCCAAGACTCGTTCTTAATTAACCGACAAATTCCAAGAAAAAACGACGAACCTGACAAGGATACGAACGATCTCGAGGGACAAGGAGAAATCACGCTACGTCGTTCACCTTAAACGCGCAAGTGTAAGCCTGGGATATCGAAGAATTCTCGTAAAAGAGAAAACTATTCGAGAAAAGTATCTCAGAGTATCTCATCGTAGATACATCACTACACTGCCATCGATATAAATATACTACTTGTTCAATGATCAGGAAAGAAAAGATGGTTAAAAGATAACGCAAATATTTTTTTAGGACTTTTAAACAAAATTATAGAGATTTATAGAGATAATAAATTGATTTTATTGAATTTTATTTTATTACTATTTTTTTAATAAGTAATATAATAATTTTAATGTAGTATATCGTATATATATATTTTATATATATATATATATATATCGAATATTTGTTATTTAAGGAAGAATTTATTTTAATCAGGTTTGAAATAAAAATTCCCAGTACTGTTTTGCAATACGCTAGACTATACGTGCTCGTGGTAAAAGTCATTCACAAGGAGACAGTGAAAAAGAAAGGAAAAAAAAGGAGATAAAATACAGAATGGCTTCCTTGTTTACCAGCTTGCACGAAGGACGACATGGTAGGAAAAAGGTGAGAATTTCTCGAAATCCTGATAAATGCCTTCCGGTGCGGTCGAGCCGTATCGAACTTCTTTGCTTTTGTTCGTTGTTGGATATACACAGGAGGGTGGCCTTTCATTATCGTAAATTTTATTTCTCGTCGTGGGCGAACACGTCCGTCGCTTTGCCATGCCACACTAGTTTTATGGCCGCCCGGCGAATATCACGATTCGACGTCGCACTCGTTACCAACGTGGTCCAATAAAATCTGAAACAAAACTTCAGCCTTTTTCTTTTAGGGGACATAACATAAAAAAATATACATACTCGATAAAATTACGTGATCGATCCTTCGATATCGTGGTCGATCCTACGATTTACGATTATATTATTCTCTACTGACAATTTTTTATTGATTTCATTTATTTTTGTTTTTTATTGTTTTTCATTTATTTTTCATGTCCCATATAGTTCTCATTGAATATAGAAGTAAATATTATGTTATCGTTTAGTGTTTAGTCTTTGATAATTATTATTTGCAAAATGTATTGTATTATATCTAATTTGCAAATTATTAATAAGTTTAGAAATGATTGTAACTTTGATCGTTTTATGTTATAATTAATATCGTTATAAATTCATTGAGGTCCGTATTTTACATACGTTTAGGATATCGTTGAATATAATTTCTGAAAAACAGATTAAATAGAAATGATGTATCGAGTCGGATTTCAATGATAAAATCTTGAATACGAGATATTTTCGTACGAGGGAGAAAGTTTCTTCCTCTTCAAACGAGCTCCCTCTAATTATGAATGACGAAGGGATTCAAGAATAAGACTCGGAAATACCCGGAGGGAGCAGATTGAGAAAACAGCGAAAAAGAAGAAAGAGCATTTACTGTACTTTTTCGAACAATATCCTCCATGTAGACTTTTTCTCAGCATCGATAATTCGTAGACAAAAAGAAAGAAGGATTAAATAAATGATCGCAACTCGTCGATCAAGGTAAGTGAATAACGAGGAGACTACGTCGACTTGACCGCTAATTAATTAATTAATTACTCGAAGATATTTCGCTAAAACTTTAGTCGCAAGACTTCAATTACGTCAGGATCTTAGAACTGTCTCAGAAAGTAACAAGAATAATACTTCACGTAATCTCCAATTCTTCATTTCGATATTTGGTAATCTATATTGATTATAACATCGTTGCGATCGATTGTAATTGCAAATAAAAACGATTTGACTTCTATTTAGTGTCAAAATTTCTGTCATTCTATTGTATATATATTCTATAATTTCATAATATAATAACGAACGGATATATCCTTCTGTTAAAATCGACACGTGTAATTAAACAAGCCATTTAATTAAAGATAGAAAATGAGCAAAAAATAATTCTATGTAACGTTATTGGAATCTATTAACAACGTAATCGAATTAAATCGTTTTAATTATAAACTAATAGTCGATCGAACATGTTACCGTATGCTTTTATGTATCTCCTCCAGATATATAGACATTATATATTTGTTATACAGTTCAGCCTGTACGTCGACGACTTAATCACATTTATTACATCGTACAGGTGTTCGCAATCTCTAAATCTTGTTACTGGTAACATATTGATAGAGTTAGGGAGAGAGAAAGAGAGAGAAAGTCAGGAGAAAACGAGACGTCACTGAAATTCACGGTTCGAAGACGTCGTTTCGTCGACGATGCGATCGTAGGATGCACGTAAGATAGAAAGAAGAAACGAAAAAAGGATAGAATGAAAATGAAAAAGAAGAGTTCGGTCTCGACGGAGCCCGTCTTACCTTCTTCTTCGTTCTCAGCTTTTTCTCATCTACGAAGCGCGACCGACCTAATTTTCACGCCACTAAGCGTTACGACGAAACCATGGTCAGCTACTGTCCGTGTGTAGTATATAGTCTGTATAGTACCTACTCTTCCTTGTTACTATATATATACATATACATATATATATATGTATACATAGATATATATATATACACATACAAGAACGTTTCTGAACAAGTCTACACAACATAGACATCCTGTCTAGGTTCGGTAGCCTAACGTACGAAGATATAGGTAGATACATAGATACATGAATATATATATATATACATATGTGTATATATATAAGGCTCTACATATATATATATATATATATATATATATATATATATATATATATATAAGGTCCATTGTCTCTATATATGAAGTATATACTACGTAGATAGTCTGGGCAAGGACTCACACAAGCCTTTCTCACGCCTGTTTCTCTCTCCTAAAAGATACTCGCAACCAACGAGTACACACACGTTGCCTCCAATATCCGTAGTGAAACGGTATTACGGTAGGTGCAACCTCGAAAATTTCAGGCTGACCGAACGGCCTCGGTTCTAACCACTACTACTTCTCCTCAGCATACATATACCTAAATATGTATATCTCTAGCTTCACGTATATCTATCTTTGTTTTCGTTTTTTATCGAAATATAATATTGACTTTAAAATTCATACGGATGATGATACAGTTGCTCTACGTCTCGATAAAACGTACGATTTTTGAAGACTATTAATTGAAGAGGATAAGTTGATTCCGTGGAAAACTTCAATTACTGCCTTTAATGATGAAGTAATTAACTAATTTGCTTTTTCTTACCCTCGTTATAAAAGATGTTCGTTATCTCCCGATAATTATTTTTCGTAATTTTGAAATGATAATTATTTTTCGTATCTTCGGACTGATTGATATCAGATTTTTCTAGAAAATTTTATTACGTCGAAGGTTCGAGTTTATAAAATAAATGTCATGACGCTCGAGGAGGCCCTTTCGTTTGATTGAAAATATTACGAGAGCTGATATCCCACGCAATGATGTGTTCCTTGCTCTTGTAAGAAAAGTTCATAAGAAAAATTTCAAAATTTTATTGCGTCACGTCGAGGGCGTTTCTCTTTCTATCTCTTAAAAACGTCAGCTTTCTGACTTGTCCTCCATCGACTTCGCTGCGGGAAATGCATAAAATATTTATGCGAACGCGTAGCCATTGTGCCGCGGAGAAATTTGAAATTTTACTGCCTGCCTCGAGTACCGATCGAACATTGCTGTATCTACTATCTTTCTTTTTCTCTATCTCTCTCTCTTTCTTTTTACCAGATGCAGCAGCCTGTATTCGTCGTTCGACAGCGAATGACGCCGAGGGGCGATTTCGAAGCAAGCTTTCCACTTTGTTTCTATCGAACGAGCCAAACTACGATCGTCCTGTGTTATACGTTCTTTATTTTTTCCTTTTCTAAGTCTTTAAAGTATTTTTCTATTCGCCTGGAAAAAATACGAACTATTCACGAACGGATATAATCGTTATTTGTGAATCTTATCGAGGAAATAAAATATAATAGAAAAATCTATAATCTCTATTAACATTAATTCCATCGAAAAACAATATCGATTAAAATCGATTAAATCAATTCGAATGTTTCCATACATACGTTTCCTATAAAATAAATGGATCGATGTAGAAAGTTAGAGAATAATTCATGTTCAGGAAGAGGCAAACAAACGTTAATTCGCGTCGATCGCCATTACTTCTTCTCGAGTGGGTGGATGCTAGAAAGCCATTCTCAAGCGTGTCTCATCCATGTAATTGCAATGAGTCCGTATTAATCATTCCACCGAACCATACGTGTACCTACTTTCAAGTAGAACCGCATTACATCCATTCTTGCGTTTTGATCGGATGGAATATACGCAAGTTCGAATTTCTTATAAGAACGATTTAAACGTTTAATCGAAAGGGATCGATATCTCGATGCACCATTTCTCCCTCTCTCTCTTTCTCCCTCTCTCTTCTTCTCTCTCTTCTTTACGGAAACGAACCAACTCCAATATACCAAGTTACGGAATGGAGGCCAATCGAGTTCTCACGAAAATTAATTCCCGATGTCACGTTTACACCCACCTATCTTTCAGCCTTCATCAACAAGAGCCAGAAAAGGGAGAGAAAAGCAGATTGGTGACGTTCTTATACATAGTCAAAGAGAACAGATGAGATTGATACGATTTGTCGAACGAAACCTGTTAATTGAACAAGTACTAAAACCTAACAAGAAGATTTCGTCGATTACAATAATAATTTACAATAACATCTAAAAGAGAATCAAATGGATATAAGTTCGTTCCCGTGTACATAACTATTTTTTAAAAGGATGATCTTAAAGAAAATACTGCAGCACGTTTCATTTAAATCAACAATTTCATTTAAATCATTCAGTAATAATTTTATAAATTCGAATCACTATTTATATAACAATATGTCTATATCATCATCTCTAAAAAGAGAGAGAGAGAGAGAGAGAGGGAGAAAATAAAACGAAACGTGTTCTTATATTATCTCCTTTTTCTTTCGCATATGATGAAAAAAAAAAACGGAGAGAAAAAGAGAGATGAAGAACGCGTTGAAAACAGAGAGAAAGGGATCACGATGGAGGGGATGAGAGAGAAAGAAAGGAAGAGCGAAGGAGAGAGAAAGCACGCGGAAAGGTGAGAGGAGGACGAAGAAGGGGTGGAAGGCTGGTGGAGACTGCGTCGGAGTGGGAAAGCGTTGCCGAACGGCACAGTAGGGTGGGAGGGATGAGACGGAAGGGCGAGGATAACTAGAGAGAGAGAGAGAGAGAGAGAGAGAGAGAGAGAGAGAGAGAGAGAGAGAGAGAGAGAGAGAGAGAGAGAGAGAGAGAGAAAACGAGTGAGAGAGAGAGAGACAGAGAGAGAGACGACGAGGGTTGGTTCGCCAAGCTCAGTTACGCCGCGCCCCTTGCGAAGAGCGCTGCGCCTCGCGAGCGAGATCGTAGTATCTTTGCTTTTCGAACTAGCCCTTTTGAACTTGTACAACTTCTACGGACAACTCGTGTTATCGTCCCTTTTCATTTATCGTCCAGGATCAAGTAAAATTTCTGAGCGTGCGGTATTTTTTCATTTTATCGTGGAAAAAGGGAAATAGAAAAGCAGAGAAAGAGAAAAGAAAAAGCTCGGAAATGTTTCGTAATCAGGAGAGAGCACGTGTTCGTGCTTGAAAACGTTTTCATCAGATTGGTATCTTGATCGAGATGAAGTGACGTTTTTATTCTAGAAGTAAATATAATAGAGACCGATAAAGAGGAAAGTTTTAGTGTTTAGTGATACTACGAACAAAGTTTCGTGGCTGGTCGAAGACAGTCGTGTGATTGTTGGATCGGAATAAAGGTTTCGAGTTGGAAGGAAATAGGCGAAGGGAAAGGTGCCCGGGAAATCTTTTTAATATATTCTCGAGTGGAGGGAAATGTTGGCTGCGCAGTTGAGAACGTGTCAACGAGGGAGAACTTGAGAGAGAGAGAGAGAGAGAGAGAGAGAGAGAGAAAGCGACAAAGGGGAGAGAAGGGAAAAAGAAGGGATATCTAGAAATTGAGTTAAGCTCCGGTAGACAAGTAAAATAAGAGGAAGAAAAAAGATGTGAGAGGTCGTAAGGCCAGAAAAAAAGAATAAAAAGAAGAGAGAGAGAGAGAGAGAGAGAGAGAGAGAGGAGTTGGAGAACAAGAAGAGGGCGGTACCGCGCGCGCAAAGAGACGCACCTCTATGAGAGTTATATGACATAGAAAACAGCTACTACGTGAAAATCTCCAAGTGAACTCAATGATAAACTTCTCGCATAAGGAAGCTTCTAGCTCGAAGAAATTTTCCAACTAAACTGAGAAGAAAATCTGTCTGAATCCGTGTGATGGACGAAGCGGAACCGAGCGGCGAATCGACAACGCTGGTATTTTGAGAGAGACCATCCATCAAAGGTAAATAGATCGCACGTTTCTCATCCCTGATTGCAATTTCGGCCTTTACTAATACCAACGTTCGCTCTTCGCTCTTTCCTCTTCCTTTCGATGTTCTCTCGTTATAGTTGAAATCTATTCGCGAAAAGCTTTATTGACTTTTTCGTCGATAACCAACTCCGTGACGATGGCTTTTATCCTCCTCGAGACACTTTCGATGGATTCAATCAAATCGTTTTATCAAATTAAACGTTCTACCAAAATGAGATCCCTTTTCTTACTTTTTCTCTTTTTATTTCTACACTTCAAACAAATCCTTTTCTTTTTTTTTTCTTTTTCAATAAATTGATATTTAGATCTTGTAATAATAATTGTTATTGTTATAATAAAAATGATTGTTGTTATTATTATAAGTAATAACGATAAACACTTTGATTATATTGTCATTGAATGAATTCACAGTCGATAAACATTAGAAGAACAAATTCGAAAGAAATATCTTGACATAGAAGTTTCGAACGAGCTTTTAACGGTGTGGGCGGAAACATTGAGACTCGAAAGCCTCCGCGCTATCTCGTAGCCCTCTCCTGACAGTCTAGAACTTGCTAGATTTGGGCGGGCAAGCGAGCGTAGGTACAAGTTTTAAAAGTCGAGAGCCCGCCGCTTCCGAAACTTTTTCGAAGAACTCGACGAATAGAATAAACTTGTGTCCGTATCTCTTCTTTGTGTTCTTACGTGTATATAGATGTAGATATACGAGTATTATCGGGTAGGTTCGTAGATGGGTGTTGCTCCAGATGCGTCTACCCTTCGAATGGTATAACGAAATGGGGCAGAAGTTATCCACCCTTTTTATTTTGCCGCGTGTTTCGTATATACGTTGCACTTGATCGTCTAGGTCGAGATCTATCGAGGAACTTGAACTCTGTCCTCGACTTTGTTTGCTATTTGTTTTTTTTTCCTTCTATTCGATTGTTTAAATCTTTTGTGAAAGGAAATAAAAAAAGGAAAAAGAAATCTGTAGCTTATAGATATTAATAATTGTAAAATATATCTATATGTTATATTTTCAGGTAATTCTCGTTAAAAAGAATTATTTTATTCTATTTCTCTCTCTCTCTCTCTCTCTCTCTCTCTCTCTCTCTCTTTCTCTCTCTAATGCTTTTAGTGTGAACTTGGAAGGCGTTAAAATTTGGCGGGCGTTCCCTTTGTCAAAGTACCCAATGATTAATCGTGCGTTTCTGCTTCGTACCAACCTTTGCAAGCATTGAATATGTACGCTGATCTCTCTCTCCCTTTCTCGTCTAATATATACATAGTGCCAAATACATATATATTATATATATATGTTTGTATATGTATATATACACGTATGTGTATACCAGCTTTGTGAGCAGTGAGAATTCGTCAATGTCGGAAATCGGAGCGAAAGCTGGGTGAGTGATCGACCACGGTTGAGCCTTTACACAATGTTTCATTCTGTATATGTTTCAATCGCATTATTTTCGCGAGAACGATATTAGGCATAATAACCACGTAAGAGTTCGGTATTGTCATGTTCGTTCGAAGTAGATTAAATTGTCACTTATATTACGTTTCTTTCAAGAAAATTCTCATAATTTGACAAATCACGCAAAACGATATTTCTTTTCCAAATACAATTTCCAAAAAATAATATATCCAATAAATATTTATTTTTGTTTATGTAGTAAGAGAACAAGTGACCTATTTTTCTTAGGATTAATCTAATGTATTCTTTTTCGTATTTGGACATTTCTTATTTTCATAATATTATATATATATATATATATATATATATATATATATAATGTATATATAGATTTATATCATTTTATATAAGATATATCGAATAGGATAAATTCGGCAGAAGATAGGAGAGCACGGGATTTTTCCAGAAAAACTCCGAGACTTCGATTTCAGTCCTTTCTCGTGAGAAGTATATTCTTCGTCGCTTTTATTTCCTTATCGGATATTCGGTCCTGCCGATATTTGTTATTCCAACGACATCACGCATAAACTCCCCAGTCCAAATCGTCGTCCTTCTTATTCGATATTCGCTTGCTCGAAATAAATGGCCGCGTGCTGAATTAATGATCTTCGATTTTTCCCTCACATATATACACATATATATACATATATACACACATAAATAAATACATACATACATATATATATATATATATATTTATATATATATATATTCGGCTCTGTTTATATCCTATCACAAAATCAAATAAATGCTATCATTCAGAACCAATATCGAGATGGTGCTAACAAAAGATACGTCACGAACTAAAAAAGAAATGGACGATTTGAAATCGGCCACATTTTATAAAAGGTTTTCTACGATGATAAGGAAGCGGATGATCTCACGAGTCCTCGTCTTGGCAGAATAGCTTCTCGTTTCGAGTAATTGGCCGTCTAGCTGTATGGTCGAACGTTAAAACATCTTATACGATGCGATTGAAGCAAGCGCCGGAAATTTTCGTTGTTGCCAAGCGATATCCTTCTCTAATTGACCGTTGGGATTTAATTTTCTCATTTTCTTTATTTTTACGATGAACTTTCTTTCTCTATTTCTCTTTCTTTCTCTTTCTGTTTCTCTCATTCTGTACTTTTGTGTGCTTTAGTTAAGTACCCATTTAGACGTCAGGTAAATGTACAAAAATCACTCGAAATTTATGAAAAATCGATCTAATTTCTCCTCATCGTTTACTTAAAAGAGATTTTGATGACGTGAAAGAACAGACGACTTAAATGGCTTATTAAGCAAAGTGCTTCAAGAACTTTTTTAGGGAAATCCTAAGTATTCCTCCTGAGGCGTCGAGCCGGGAATATACTTGTATTAACGTCGTAGGATTCCAGTGATCGATTGCAGCAGGTCGAAGGGAAGCTCTTCCATTAACTCATCTCCGATCGAAGACAGAAACCAATTAGTATCAGGACTGATCTTACGACAAAATCGATTCGTCATGATGTAAATTAAACTCTGAACGTTCCAATTGAATTCCTTATTTTCTTCAGTGATTGTAATAAAAGTTTATAGAAATTTTCTATCGTAGATGATTGTTTCTTATATAAAAAAAAAAAAAAAAAAAAAATTGTAATATGCTATAGTTAACGAAAAACTACGAACTTTGCTGTGTGATAACGAAATACGTTCGTTCGTTAGATCGAACAAATAATAATCAAATGAAATAACATTCGTTCATTCCAATTTCACGTTTTCTTTTCAAAAAAGGAATGGAAGGAAAAAACGAATAGCCCGGTGAACAGAATTATTCTTTGGGCAGTAAAGTGACATTATTTCGTATCATCGCGAGAATGTGTTTTGTGCACGTCACATGTGTTATTTTCCACGGAATGGAATGACCAGCTTGATAGCAAAAAGGGTATTGTTCGAAAAAGGGAAGACAGAAAAAAAGGTACAAATATATATTTTCTCGAAAGATTCATAAATTTAGAACGTGATGTATAAGAATGATGGACGAGTAAGTAATAACAAAAAAAAAAAATTAAAAAGAAAAAAATTAAAAAGGAGAGCAAAAAAGTAAAACAGAGATAGATATAGAAACAGAGACAGGGACAGATAGAGAGAGAAAGAGAAAGAGAAAGAGAGAGAGAGAGAGAGAGAGAGAGAGAGAGAGAGAGAGAGAGGAAATGAAAGAAAAATAGAACGCGGACGAGAAGGCTGGACATTTTCAAGGCAAGGAAACACGTTAATCTCGCCTCTTTATTTCGAGGTCTTAGGTAGGAGTAAAAAATAGAAAAGAGGAGGATTTTACTACAGCCAAAGCTGAAGATGAAGAAGAAAAGGAAAAGTTAAAGGATGATGAAGAAAAAAGATAAAGGGAAGAAAGACGAAAATGAAGAAGATGAAGAGGAGAAAGAAAAAGACGAAAATGTAGAAGAAGAACAAGAAGAACAAGAAGAACAAGAAGAACAAGAGGAGGAGGAGGAGGAGAAGGAAGAAGAGGAAGAAGACAAAGAAAAGGAAAGTTTAAGGAACATTTTTCTCGTAGCGAGCGAACTTGGAAATCCAAAAGAAATTGACTTAGGTCCGTTCGCGCTAAGAGGAACGAGAAGAAGGAGAAAAAGAGGCGGAGCACCTTCCGCGACGAATTACTCTTGTCGGTCTCACGTCATTTCTTTTCTCGACATCTCGTTTGGCATGTATCAAGGTTGGAAGGTCGAGCAGACGCGAAGTACTCGTGATTGCGTTTGCATACTCGACGAGGTTGATGTAATTTATGGGAGCATGGGAATAATTGCGTTCTCTTTCTCTATCCCTCTCGTCATTCACTCGCAAGCTCGATCTCGTAGTTTCGATTATTTCCCCTTTAATCTGTTCCCGATAGGTACGTACGATTAGACGACTATACGGATACGGAGGAAGTACTGGAGAATCCTAGCAATAGGCGATGCTGGTGTACCATGTAGTTTGAGTTTAACCGTGGATACTATTCTCTCTCTCTCTCTCTCTCTCTCTCTCTCTCTCTCTGTCTCTCTCTTTCTCTCTCTATCTATCTATCTCTATCTCTATCTCTCTCGTTTCACAAGCTTATGACCTTTTCGGTGTTCACGATCGACGAGATCACCCTGCTGTGAGTCCACTCTTCTTCTCTTTCTCTCTCCCTCGCATACGTTGCAACCCCGCTGTTGCAGCAGACGTATACGTATTGCAGTTCGATCGATCGCTGAGAATGAAATTGCTTCGCGATCTGCGATCAGAATTGGTTGCTATGGGATAGCTCAATGGGAAAGTGGTGAACGACGAGTGGTACCGAGAGTTGGATGGGGATATGGAAGGGAACAAACAGGCCAAGCATTTTCTGCGAATCGCCAGCAAATATACTACCGCTCTTACTTATACGTATACTACTCGCGCGCGGACTCGTACTTTTACGCCGAGTGATTTTATATTTCAACAAATTTTCTTTTCGGTGCAACTCTGTTCTATAGAAAGAGAGGGAAAGATGGAGAGAAAGAGAGGGAGAGAGACAGAAAAGAAAGAGTAATATGTTGTAACCCGGAGTTTTAAATAAAATCCTGTAAATTTGCGTCAGTTTTACGAGTCTTGATTTTACAAATTGCTCGAAGTTTGTAAAACATTCGAATACAAAAAAAAGAAAAAACAAAAAAGATCTTGATCGTTAAACAAGTTCCGGAGTTATATTAACTTCTTAATTTCCGATCCGTGATAAGGGCGACGAATTGCGACTAGCCATCGTAATTTCCTTTTGAAAAATATTCCTGTGCTTGAACGTCACTGGACGATCGATCGTGGCAATCGCGTCGATGCTACTTTGACGATTCGTTTCGTTCGATCTCCGGTAGACGTCTCACAAATTCGCAACTTCGTAATTTATTCGCGGTGATCAATCATAGAAGAGAGAAATGGCGGGATATCATAGCACGTATTACGTATGGATAGACGAGATCACGGTTTTCTTTGACGCGTGCCACGCTCTCTCATCGTATTGTCGTTGAGCGCAAGCAATATCAGGATACGAGAATTGGACGCATTGAGAGAACGATATAGCAAATGGCAATCTCGTATGATCTTCGTATTAATGTTCACGGTGCGTGTACCGTGATGATCCGTATCGAAGATCGATCGGTGTTAGCTAGTCCTCACAACAACAATCTCGATAATCGATTTTCCTCCAAAATGATATTTCCTTGATGAGAGAAAAGCCTTTTTCCTCGACGATCGATTTTAAACCACCGACAGATGTTGCCGATATTCGAATCGGATATCAGGCAATTTCAAATGAAGCTGAGAAAAAGAGAGATGAAGGACATTTATTTTAAGATAAACTGAAAAGTTCCATAGAGCCGGTAAATGATTTTTCCCTAGTTACGTCCACTAATTAAAGATCCAATATCTTCTCGATGCAATCGTGACTTGGAAGTTCGTGGTGGCACCGTAATCCGGTTAGCCTCGGCAAATTGATCTAAAGAGTTATATAGATCCGATAATAAAGTAGGATCCAAGTGCCAAGCATCCATAATCAAGACGCGAAAAACGCCGAAGCTGATATTGGCTTCAAGCCCAGCGACTTTATTTACTGCGGCCTTTTCTTATTCTCGTTCCTTCTTTTTTCTTTTCTTCATTCCTTTTTTCTTTCATTTTCCCCTTTCACAAAAATAAGGTTTGCTTTATAAACGATAGTTCGACGAACTTTGAGAAATCATTTCACGGTGGTTTTCCTAGATTTTAAACTACTTTCAAATAAAAACGAGCAGCAAAGAAAATTCACCAAGTTCGTGTAATTTAATAATTCGTTGAATATACTAGACTTTAAATTCATTTCTTTCTTTCTGAATAAAAAAAAAAAAAAAAAAAAAAAATTGGTATGATTTAGTTTTCACCGTGCTAACTTTTGGATCTCTCAGTCAATGTATTTACAATTAGAAGAGGTTACTCACGGAATATGATATTTAACGAGCGCTTTTATGCGTCCCATACACGGTACTCTATTCGATAGGTCATAGCAAGCGAACACGCGGGTCACAAATTTAACGAAGCGTGTTTGAAACACGCCTACGAATCGCGCAACGGGCTCGCGGATTTCGGGCTGGCATAACGCAATAGCCGAAGTCTCGCGCATAATGTATGTGCTATGGAGAAAATTATTTAGAGTACGAGAGCTGTGTTATTTCGACGACCTTCCGCACGATCGATTCGCATTAGTTTTTCGTTTCTGTTGCTTTTGCAATTTTTTTTTTCCCAAGCCGACAGGCGCACTCGCAACACGTTCCATTCTCTTTCGATTTTATTTTTCTCCGTCCTCTCGTTATTTCTTCTCGTTTATTTTTTTATTTTGTGAATTTAGAAAAAAATAATGAAAATAAATAAAACTCGGAGTCATTCAAAATCGACTGAAATACAAAATCATATGGACACGCTTTACTTTGAAATTTCTGTTAACTTAGTTGAGGTTTAACACGATTCACGTCTGTGAAACGGAACCGAAATATATTCAGGTTCTGTTGCCTGGGTTCACATTTATTAACCTTTGAAACCCTCAGGCACGTATATTTCACTTGAACTTTTTTCTTTCGTTAGATTCGTCCGAGCGGTCTGACTTTTCGGCGAATTCTCTCTTTTATTTTTCTTCGATATTTTTCTTTCTCTCGATCTCGTCTCGTCTTTAATACTGTAGCTCTCCCGTGGCAGGGATTCCGTCGCAACCATCGAAAAAATATAGCGGTTTTAAACGTACGTATCCAATTATAAATAAAATGGATTATATATGGTGTTGCATTTAAAGTGAAAAACGAATGCATTAAGTTTTGTTAATGCATTCTATTGCAACGGACTGATTTATTTAAAGGACTGCGTTATAACACACGCATACAGGAATACGGAAAAAATGGTAAACGAGATGATATTACATTGTTACAAATTTGAAGAAGTGCTAGTATTTCGAAACACGATAAAAAGGGTGAAAGTTTTCAATTCGGGAGTACTCACGTTGAGTAGTGCGAAGAGATTTTTAAACGATATACCCTTGAGTATACTTTAATGGCCGATTCTACGCGCGATATTTATCGAAGGTAAAATTAAAAATAAAATCGATGCTCTTTCTAGAATATCCGCGAGGTATTAATAGTTACGCAAGTAACGATTTTTAATTTATCTAATCGTCCATATCGATCGTTCTTAAACGGGTTAAAAATAAAAGAAAAAAAGAAAAAGAAGAAAAAAGAAACTAAAAAATAAAAATTCTCTATTCGAAATTCTTCTAGCCGACAATTCGCGATTGAGTCGAAGGAAGGGTGCAAATTTTGGATTTTTTAAAATATTTTCAGCGCGATTAATTACGCACGATATTTCTGGCATACGCAATTCATAGATTCCTCCCATCGGGCTAGAAAGGAAGAGCGCTTAAATACGCATCGGCGAATAGACGCATCACTAGGGGTTGTTCGAACTGGTGCTCAGCGAGAGATGGAAAGGTCGCGAATCGCGAATGAAATATCGTATATATAGAAGCTCATATGTGCGAGAACAAGAATTCCCACAGCGCTCGCGCATTCCACTCTTTTCATTCTTTTACGACGTAAATCTACCAACCCCGTTACTACTTTTTTTTTCATCCTTCTTACTCTCCCTTTATTTCAGTCGTTTTCGTTTCTTTCTTTTTATCTAGAGCATCACCCAGTTTCGTTACGGTCGACTTTGCTCGAGGAATCTCGTGAGAGTCGACAACGTTATGTTAGAACGTTGACAGGAAAAAGTTTTTAACGTTTAACATCTCGCGAGTCATCTTTTGGCTACCCGTTATATGTTTTGCGGTAAACTTTCCCGAAACGTTCTCATCCTTTTCTTGCAATGAATCCAAGCATTTAATCGAATCAGTCACACGATGGAAATTGAAGATTAATATTTGAAACATAAATAAATTTCCTAAAGCTTTCTCTCCAAGGGATGTACACTTGCATATAAATGATACGTATAAAATAATGATTTCATACGTGCTACGAATAAAGCAGGGATTATTCATTGGTCCTGGAATATAGAAGCTGAATAAATTCGTTTTCACTAAAACTGGGATATGCTTTTATGTAATATTGTTTTTCTATTAATCATGAAATTCCAAATATTTTATTCACGCAAGAGAGTCACTACGAATCCACGTGGATATCCATAAATATTTTATCGACGTACGATTTATTTTACTTATAATAAGCGGACAAATTTAGATCGATCGATATATAGTATTCATAAGGAATTCAATAACTTGACATGTAATGCATTCCATAAATTATAATATCACGGATGTTTGAGTCCAAAATAAAAATTTGGAGCCGTAGGAAGTTAAGTTTAATTAAGTAGACATTAGATCACTAATGTTCTCCCTCGTGGTACTTATTTAAACGACGAAATATAAAATTGACATTTTCCTTTCGATATAATAATTTTCCTTAATTTTTTGGCTCTTTCGAAAGACGCTAGAACGATCCTGACTGAGTTATATTGGCAACACCGACCTTTGTGTAGCGTTTCGTTCAAAGCACCTTGCTCCCAGCAAAAGGCGTCTAAGCACAATGTAAAAATCTGACATGAACATAATCGATAATTTTTTTACGCACGATTTCGTATAAAACATATGCTTATAAGCGTAATATTAATTGAAATGAAAAAGAAAAAGATATGGAAAAAAAAAGAATCGTACAGCGCTTGTAATTCTCCATTTTTATACGGGGTAAGACAAGTGGTGAATAAATAAATTTTTTAAGCACCAATTCCATAAATTATCTTCGAATTTCTATAGAAAAAATGTCGTGCGACAAACATTAAGTTTTTTACATTATAAATACGATTTGTTTTCTTAAAAGGAAACATCCCTTAACAAATTGTATCGTGATCGCGGGGTCACCCTATATAAATTTCATTCTCCGAAACAGCCCGCCTTTCCTTCGTTGTACGTTGTCGGTTCTTTTTCTCTTCTCTCCTTCTCTCTCTCTCTCTCTCTCTCTCTCTCTCTCTCCCTCTTTGTCTCGCAGCTTTGCTCTCGGTAGTAGCTCTGCTTCTTTCACGCTTCGCTTGTAATTCTCCTCGTGCTTGAAAATACGTGCCACCGGCACAAAACCGCTCCGAGTTACGAGACAATGGACGCCTATAATCGCCAGCATTTTACTTTATTTTCTCTCTTTCTTATCACGTTAGAAACGCGTAACTACGAAGACGAGATTGAGGTATTCGGAAAAGAAAGAAATAAATTTGGAAAACTTTATTACTCAGAGAAACAAATATTATTATTTGTTTTTATTTTTACTCACATCTTAATAATTATCTGTTTAAAAAAATTTGAATCGTTCTCCGTGTTTACTTTTTTATTTTCAGTACGAAAAATCGAAAAACCCATTTTAGATCACGTCATTAAATTCTCTTATGTTTTGGGATTTTGCCTTATAGAAAACATAGAGACTAGTATTGAATTGTAAAATATAGATCGATAATTAGTAGCGTGATTTGCAAACGATCGAGAGAGTGCCTCGAATAATCAGGAAGCTATTTTCTGCAACGTCGGTATCCTATCTTATCGTTTGAAGCAAATATAATAGGTCGGTAGTACGTGTTTAGAAGCAAACGAGCGCATTTCATTTTGGACGATTGTTTAGGATGAAATGCGTGTTTACGATGGTATGAACGAGACGTGATATTATACATACATACATACGTATCCGCGTTTAAAATTAAACATTGGTTCCTGAATATGTACGTATATGATGAAGGCTTTACCATGTTCTCTCTGCTGATATAAATTCGTAATGATCTACAGTACTGGCCATAAAACGTACGAGTCAATAAAACTGATTACAATATGTTACGAACTTGAATAGACTTAATAACCGTTTCTTTATCATTATAAAAAATATATTTTGGTATGATTGTTATCTTCTCTTCTTTTCTTTTTTTGAACGAGTAGAGAGTAACACACACGTATATATATATATATATATATATATATATATATATTTCTTTTTTTAATAATACATCTATCCAAAATCAAAGTAAAAATCAAAGCTTTGAATTATGGAGCAAGTTATAGATTTTAAACTTGTAAGTTAGCCACCTACGTCGAAAAGACACACGAGGTCTCGATAGGAGAAACGACGAGAGGAAGTCGATGAAGGAACCATTCGTCGTTCTCGTCCTCGTCCTCGTCGTCGACGGGATATGTTAATTAGGTAAGTCATCGACCTCGATCTGTGCTCAAACTTCCAAGAACATCTGCCGAATTGCTAATCGCCCGACGAACGCTCGGAGTCTAAAGAACTTTCCGTGACGCATCTCGTTTCGTCCGTAAGGTTCTACTCGCATAATTTTGCCATTGAACATCGCCGAGGTTCCTTGTGTCCCGCATTCAAAACCGGTCGAGGAGGTAGAGAAGGTTGGAGAAGGAAGAGAAAGAGTGGAAAGGGTGATTCTAGCAGGGGTTTACCCTCTCGTTCGTTTTCCATCCACCGAGTGTGTGCTCGCGCGTACCTTACCACCCTCTCAGAAAGCTCTTCTCACTCCCACTACCACTAACACCACCATACCTCTTCGTAGCTCTCTTGGCAGTCTAGAATACAAATTGCTTGGTAGCATGTCGCTTTGCGAGTAAAGTAGATAACGGTAATTAGAACATCATCCCAAACGCGAGCAGGCCCAAGTTAGTCCCCAAAATGCGTCTAAAGAGTTCTAGAGCTCCAACGACCCATTCCTTGCATCGTCCGTTAATATCAAGGATTTCACACGACTCTTCTCTACACCTTCCCTTTATCGCTTTTGTTTCAAAATTACTAAACTTATTCTTTGCAAATGGTTACTTCATTTTCTTACTAACAAGAGTTGTTTCTTCCTCGTTGATGCAACATCCAAAAACGGATATCCTAATTTTCCTTTTTTAGATCCAGCTGAATTGATTCGCGTGTTCAAATGATTAACGATTGGAATCGTATTTCGCTTCGTTACTTTTCGGACGGCTCGATAATGCGTCAGAGTATCAAAGTCGTCTATCTTGCTCAGTTTAACGACCCTATTAGATACGTTGTAGGTTACGTGGTGATGAACAGATCTAACAGAGACGCTTTTCCAATTCCTCGTTTAATTGCTTGGTTCTATTTACGCGAGAGAAAGGGAGAAAACGGAGATAGAGATATAGGCGTGGTGACTACGATTCAGTAACATTCCTACTTTCGGTAGAAAACGATGGCAATACGAACATGTACTGCTAACGTGTATAAGCGCATTCGTGCGTTACGATAATGTAGAACGAATTACTTGTAGTTTCGTAGTTTAGTTTATCTGTCTGGTGTTAATTCATGTGTATTTTAGAACGGCTAAGCAACATTCGTTGCACGTAGAGCACAAGCATACCTAATCATTTCTCCCTCAACTTTTAGATGCAACGTATGTAGGTGAAAATTGCGTTAAAAATAAAAAAGAAGTGAAAAAATTGAAGCGAAAAAAATATAAAAATGATGCAAATAGAATTTAAATCGAAGCATAATTGAGCGTAACTCCGTCAACAAAAATTTTTTACTCGTAAATTATTAGGAAATGACGAATCCTCGTCGAATTTAATAATTGTCGAATTTTTTTTACACATCTCTTTTTTTTTCCTACGAGTATCCATCGAATTATTTATTTATTTTCTTATATCGCCTCGCGTCCTTTAATTTTACGCCGTGGCGTTATATCGAAAGCATTGTTGTCGGCGTCGAACCGCACCCACAGAAATTTTCCAACGGCAACGTATGGATTTCCAACCGCAAACAAATTCTCTCCGCGGACGCGGCTCGCATTCGTCACACCGACTACGATGGTACGTTTAATTGCTTCGCACGGGATCGAGATGGATGAGTGCTTTCGATGATATTCGCGCGTATGTTTCGTCAAACATTGATGGCGCGGTGATTTTTAAAGCATGGCCAGAGGGAGGTGAACAACACTGGCTAGCGAAATAAATTTTTTTGCATCTCATTCTCTCTCTCTCTCTTTCTCTGGCTGTCTATCTGTCCTTCCTTCTCTTTCTCTTTTGTGATCCACGCGTTCAGAAATAAATCGATTTCCCTTTGGAATTCCCTTCGCGAGCTCCCTTTTTCCATATTATGCTAAATATCTTTAAATAAGAACACGCGCTAGCGTTTGTTAACTATCAGAGAATTCTATAGAGTTTGGTCCCTACGCAAAGCGAAGCGAGAAAAATTCTAGACACAGTTTGCATAAAACGCTTTTCCCTGCACGACTTCTCCCGTTCTTCTTCTCTCTCCCTCTCTCTCCCTCTCTTTATCTCTCTATTGCATTCCTTTTTTTCTCACGGCGTTAGCCGCGAGTATTCGAGCACAAGAATGACACTGCCGATTGAAATGAGTTTTCAAGATTCAACGCTTGGGGAGTTTCGAAAAGATCGCATAACGAAAGAAGGATCCACTTTGGTAACTTTTAGAGGAACTTTAAGAGGATACGCGAGAATGGGCTTGAAAGAACGTAATACCGTTCTCGTGGATGGTCGAACGGAAAATGCTCTCCCTTTTCTACTATAAAATTATTCATTTTTTTTTCTTCTCCTTTTGGATAAGAGAAGGACAAAGAAAAGAGATAGAACTAAACACCTGTAGCACGTAAAGATTTCAGTAGATCGGTTAACATCACAAGAGATAACTAACCAACCCCAATCAATCTTACTCTTCGTTTCGCGTTGAACCGGAAAGTTGATCGATAGTTTTGATTTCACACTTCCTTCTATAACCAGTCGGAGAATGGAACGACGATGAAAAGCATTCAAAAACTTTCTTGTGTCCTCCTTTTGCCTTTAAAACGGCACGATCTCTTAGCCCCGCGATCGACGCGAGCAAAGTCGGTCGTTTGAAACTTGGAACCAAGCTTTGAGATCGTCCTCGACCTCGTCCTCCTCAAAAGACGTCTTCCGGCGTTGAGACAACTTTGACTTTTGGAAAGGGATGAGAAGACTCTTCTCTCTTTCTTCTCATGTTCACGAGTTTCTGGAAAGCGAGAAATGATATGTTTCCTTATTTCGATTGTAATTGAACTTAGGCTTTCGAAAAGTTAACCTGTTGGAAAATGTATCAAATATTTCGGAATATTTATAATAATTGGAATAAAGTTTGACGATTAATTTAAATAGAACGAAATATCTGTTTTGGAAAATTACAGATAATTATCGTCTTATGAAGAAACGTAAATTCTCAAGTAAATCCGAGTATGTGATTATAAAAATGATTCATATTTTATTCAACCGATTAACTCGAAAATATGTCATCGTCGACTGTTAATGGTTCAATTTGTTCGTTAAATGGAGTCGTTTTTCTCTATCCGTCTCTTTTTCATTGAAGCCTTAGTAATAGTAGTAGTAGTAGTAGTAATAGTAGTAGTAGCAGTAGTCGCATCATAGATCTACATAATTAATTCTTAGTGCGCCGTCACCTTTTCAAGAGGAACGAAATTGAATCGCCAAGTTAGAAACGTAGAACGCGAACAGTCTACCGTAAGCATTCGCCCGTAATAATTTTCGTCCAGTAAATTTCGCGGATAGGCTCGGAGGTGTGCTACCGGCGGCGCACCAAACTATCGTATAATTTTCCACCGTATAATTGTCACATTTAGCTGGCCGCCGTTACCGGCAATTTAACCGCAGATTTTTCGCTCTCTTGGTTTCTAAATTCGAAGTTGCTTTGACGAGATAACTTGGGCGCTTAGACGAAATTCTAATTTTCATCGTTAAATACGTATATACGTTAAACGCGATACACCATCTTTGTTTCTCTTACTCTTAGTTTCTTACTTTAGTTTATCTTTAGTTTATAGCATGAAAAACACGTCTTTATATTCTTGAGTTTAGCGAGTCGTCCTAACATAACGTTTAAAATACGATTATATAATTGCATTTATTTGTCGTAAACGCGAAACGTCTGGTATTCTTCATTTACAAGCTTGTATCTTTGTCTACGTTGTTCAAACATTTCCATTTTTGCGAATCGAGAAGAGTGTTCGCGTGTGACGTTAAATAGAAATACAGCAGAGCGGAATATATCAGAAAACCAGCGTTATTTTCCTTGCTGTTTGTACACCCCTATCGTTTGGAATCCGCATGATAGACAGTTCCTATGTAACGCCGTTCCATTTAACGTACGAAACGATTTTGACCAAACACGAAGAGGTCCGAGACCTCTCTCTCTCTCTCTCTCTCTCTCTCTCTCTCTTTATATATATATATATATGCATGTATGTGTGTATATATAGATATACAAAGTTCGTTCACAAGCCCAGTATTAGCGTTCTATCCGTAAAAAAACGATCCGATAAAATACAATTCTATGTATTTTTGACGAACAGTGAATCGTTTTTTATCAACAGATCGATATCGATTTCGTTTACTCGGTCTCAACGTACTATTTCATTATTTACGTGTACCCCTCGTAAATAGAATCGAATCGCGTTTAGAATCGAACGTCGTATACGAAATCGAAGAAATGTTCAAACTCGTTTCTTTGTTTATCCTCGTTGCGTTTACGCTCAAACAAACACGATCGAAATACATTTTATTTATCCAGCTTTGTATTAAACATTAACATTATATTCTAGGATCAATAAGAGAAAGCATAGAATTTTTGTGCTTGAACGTAAGAAAAATATTGGAAAAAGTTTTTAAAGTTTCTGATACTCCAAAGCTGCGAATCACGAGTGCGTGTTTGTATGTGTATATGAATGTATGCGTTGACAAACAAAACGCGTAGACGGGTATGAGAGTTTTTGTTCGGTCGAAATTCTGCTGCACTCGGGATACAATCGCGAAATCGTGGCATACGGGCAGAAGGAAAACATCAAAGAGAAGTCGCGCATCATTAAGCGTATTTACATTTAAGCAGAACTCGTTCGAAAAGAAATATATGTATACATTATACATATATGTATATATATATGTATGTGTGTATATAAATAAGTCTCATAAAAACGTTCGACGTCGAGAAAAGCGTACCCGCGAATATTTTTGCCTTATAAATCGATCACGTACCAAGAACATCAAAATGCGAACAAGTAGAAAATTAGTAATGTGAGAATGGTAAAATTTATTGAATGAGATCGCCATTTTTCTTTTAACCATTTTATTTTGAGATACATTTCAAGTAGTATAATATGGTACATATAGTCAACCTATGATTCTTGTAGTAGTATAGATATAGGCTATGGTCAGACAGGAATGGAAAATTTTTAAAAGAGAAAGAGAGAGAGAGAGAGATAGAGAGAGAGAGAGAGAGAGAGAGAGATTGAGAAATGAAGAAGGATAAGCACGAAGGACGTTAGGAATAGTGTGAAATCAGCAAAAGGCCAACTTGAATTCATTGAACGTAACACGAGATTGGCTGGGTTCTCGTTGCATGCACCGGTGCACTGATTTTGTATCTCTCTCTCTCCCTCTCTCTCTCTCTCTCTCTCTCTCTCTCTTTCTCTCTCTC
>NC_057690.1:2893324-2898244 GCF_014466175.1 Vespula pensylvanica | reverse complement strand
CTCTCTCTCTCCCTCTCTCTCTCTCTCTCTCTCTCTCTCTCTTTCTCTCTCTCTTTATCTCTTTCGTTCTCACGATCCAGGTGTCGATGCAGCTACTCGTCGAGAAAGAGAGAAGCGGTAAATCGCTGAGCTAGGCGATACCAAACCAGAAAGTGAGAGAAAGAGACAAAGAGAAAGAGAGAGAGAGAGAGTTAGATGGAGGGAATGAGATTGTGAACGTGTGAACGCACGAAAATACTTTGGTATCGGCGAATATTTCAATACACACAGTCTTTCGAAGAGTATTTCCATCGGTTCAAATGGATTCGGCATAGGAAAATTCGATGTACTCGTTGTCTCCTATTTTTCTCTTCGATAAATCCTTTTATTCGTTTACCATGCGACAAACCCGTGTAACGATAAAGATATGAACGTTTAAAACTCTGGATCGCGACATTTGTTAAATTTATTTAAATTAAATTTCACATACCTATGAAATTTCTCATATCTCTGATGAATTTTGTTCTCTTAGCTTGCCGGTGTAAAAGAAAGCGTTTCGTGAGTGGAATTTTTCTATTTTATCGTCTGATAAAAGCCGGAATTCGAGGGAGATAGATAGAATGGAAATCGCTCGAAGATAGAGGGTGTATGCGTTCTAAAATTCTCAAGAATCTCGAACGAGAGCAAAATAGTCGGCGAAAAGGGGTTGGGTAAACGCATGGCAATCGAGTGGGAAGTAACGTCAATGCCGAAACCGAGTCCCCATCTCAGCTTGGCACTTGAATAAATGTTTGATACGGTCTGCCGTATCTATAAACACTCTTGTGGATACGCGTGCCTCTTGGAGTCTTCGAGTGCTGACGTATACCAACTCTTTATAATATATACATATACAATATGTGTATATGAAACGTGTGCGATACCTATACATATAAAATATCCACCAAGAGACAAATGTGTGTGTGTGTGTGTGTGTGTACATGCTTCTTACGTAGTCCCGTAGCTCGAACGATCACGAGAAATCTTCGAGTTCTCGTGAATGTAAGCGACGGAATTCAAGTAACACTACAAAGTTGCTTCAGTCTCACGTACTTATCGTTGTCCCAGGCGAGCAACTATTTAAAAATGTATCCGTGACTCTTTCGTGCCATACTCGATCGTATCCCAGTTTTCCATTCTACCTTTTCTCTCCATTACTACATTCCACGACTTTCACGGCTAAGATTTGGCGAATCCTTTTGGCCAGATTTCGTTCCTTTCGCAAACAACGTTATCAACTTAAGTTTAACCCTCGTCGTTGTTACGCCGCCGCGGCCTTCGAGGAAACTCTTTCGTCGAAACGACTACGATGTTCAACCAAATCCTTTAGAAATTCTCATGGGCGTATAATATATGTATAGTTTCTACGCTCGAATATTATTTCGAGGGTAACTTTTTCGTTTGTTTCTTTAAGGAAATCGGAGCATAACGTTAAGAGATACCCGTTTGTTCCCTTTTTTTTTTTACGAGTACTTCAAAATTCGCTCGAAGAATAAGAAGACTACTTCCAGCAGGAAGTATCCTTTTCTTTTCTTATTTTCATTTTTACTTATCTCTTTCTTCCTTTCTTTCTTTCTTTCTTTCTTTCTTTCTTTCTTTCTTTCTTTCTTTCTTTCTTTCTTTCTTTCTTTTTTTCTACTCTTTTCTTTTTTGTTTTTTGTTTCTTCTATGTAAAAAACACGAGTAACGCAGGTCCAGCGGAATTATGAATTCTCCTAAGGAGTTCGTATTTCCCGTTGGAAAAACGAAGTCGAAGGAAAGCTACGTTTTTCCGTTGGTATGACAAATTATGAAAGTCCTTCTGAAATCCGCTTCCCGTCGTCCGTGATAAATTATAAAAGTCAACGAAGAGAGCTCTTTCTCTCTTCTTTCTCTCTTTTAGAGAGCACTGCGAGGAGTTAAACGATGGCATAGTTGACGGTAGTCGATGCGAATGAAGTTGTTTCTTTGTTGCAATGATTTATATCATCTAACAAAATGAACGAGCACGTCGTGAACGTACATATATACATACGTATCTACCTGTCTTGCTTGTCTGACTTCTCGCTAACACGTTTCACATCTTTCCTTTTTATTCTGTATTATTCTTCGCCGCTGCAGAAGTTCCATTTACGAGCATCGATCGTGAAAAATTTCCCCATTTCTCAGACAGGAACGTAGTCGCTTCGAAACGCGTTACCTGACGTATTACAATTCGACGACATTTCGACGAAGAAATATGACTATCTTCGTGAATCGTGTTATAAGTATTTCATCGTCTTCTCGGTACGTTCAGAAGGCAAAACTTTCGACAAATTCGTGCAAATTATAACGAAGGATTTCTCTCGGATAAGAGAACTTCGTGTTCCGATTTTATTAGTCAGTCGGAAGAAACTTTGTCGCTATTCTCCTAATTTATCGACGTAATTAAAAAGAGAGTAACGTTTATCATGAAAATGAACGTATCTCGTAAGATACGAGAACAAAATGTAGAAATATGAAGAGCGAATAGGTATCTGGATATATCGTAGTTATATCACGACCGATGATCGATGATTTTCTAGAACAAGAAAGATTCAATCGATCGATTAATGTAACTTAAATATTAGTTCTCCTCTGTAAATCTATTCGACGCTAACGTAGAACTCGGTTTTTCTTCTTAATGCTACTGGAATGTCTCCTATGGTGCATTTTTATTCGAATTAAAGCGGTGCAACGAACTTGGAATCGCGATAACGAGTGAAATACGTCGATGTGAATTAGAATCGTTTCTTATTTCTTTCTATTTCTTTGTTAGCTGCACGCGAAATTCCTTTACAAACGGAATAGAGTTTGAGTTTTTCGAACGACTTTTTGTTATATCCAACGTTACTATTGGTAAACGAGAAGAATGTTAAACGATTCGTTTTTCCGAGGATCGTATTAACGAAGTTGGTAAAGATAAGAGACGGGTGTAAAATATTATAACTGGACGAAATGGAGGAGACACGTAAATAAGCCGTGAGATCGTACGAATGGATCGATGGTTTCGCAGATGAATTCGATATTAAAAGAAAAAAAAAAGAAGAAAGAAACAGAAAAAGAAAATAAAAAATTAAAAAAGACTAAATAAAAAAAAAGAAAAAACAGAGAAAAGAGAAAAACACATATACCACGAGATATTCCGGTGAGCGAGTTAATCCTGTAAAAAATGTCAGCTTCTCGCCGACTGATTCCGTCCTCCATCAATTTCAAACCCGTTCTATTCCCGACTTTATAGAGACTTTTTTCATATCTCTCTTTTTCTCTCTCTCTCTCTCTCTCTCTCTCTTCCCTCTTTTTCTCTTTACCCCTGGTCTTCCAACTATTTTTTTCACTTTGACCTACCCCAAACTTCAAATAATCGGATTCGATAGATATTTCGGTATTAGCGTTGTGTCGCGCTTTGACTATCTACAAAAAAAAAAGTTGAAGACCGTCAAAATATTTTTCAATTTACGTATGTAGGCTTCCATTTCAATGCATCCATATATGTATATATGACATATATCAGAAACCAAAAGGAATAAAAAGAATTTGTTTAGTAAAGAGAATTTTATTTTAGTGGATTCGACAGAAACGCATAACGTGGTTAATTCGATATCTTTTCGCTCTTTTCCTTTGTTCTATTCCTCTCACACTTTCCCTCTCTCTCTCTTCCTCTCTTTTTCTCCCTGTTTTTCTCTTTCTTTCTCTCTCTCTCTCTCTTTTCGAAATGGCAAAGAGCCAAAGAATAAAATTAGCCGCGATACCCACGATAGTCCTAGCAACACAACGGAATGTAGTCATTACATTAATTGCCAGGACACATAACAGCGAGACGTTCCGTTAGACCGACGAGAAGGTTTGGCTGGCTCGCTTGCTAAAGGTCAATGCATTTTCAAAATTTTAATAAGCACGTTTCTCGTATCTCGTGGACAGTTATTACATTTTTTGTTTTCTTTTCATTTTTTGTCCCTTCATTTTCGTCCATGCGAATAAACGCGTTAATACGAATTTTTGTACTTGTTTGCTTGTTTCGTCACATTTCGTTCCTCTCAATTGGAATTATTTTTTTTTTTGTGAAAGAATCGTATGCAATAGTAGACGGTCGCTTCAAAATTTCCATTTCTCGAAGAAATCAAAATAACTTAGTAAAAACGATTCCTTCGTTAAAGAAGAACCGAGTAAAATGGACGACTTTAACGCTATTCCTGTTTTCCTTCTTGAGGTTCTTCGTCACCTTCTCCTTCTTCTTTTAAACGAGAAAATAGATACGAGGGGTTAGAATAGTGGTCCGAAAAAGCGGTTATGCGTTCGAACTCTGGCGTTGGTCCAGTTTCAAAAAAAGTCTATATTTTTAGTTAAGGAGACCCTCTTAATAGCGGTACCGTCCCAGTTCCTATAATTGGACCGCTGAGGATTCATCTTCTCCGTTCTTCTATCTCCTAGAAATGTTTGCGAACTTTAACTATCTGACTTTCGTACGTTTCTCTTCTCCGAGCTTTTTGCAAATGAAAATATTGAAAAGTAGTGAAACATCAAATTTTATTCGGAATTCTTATCTATGTTATTTGTTATTCGAATAAAATTTTCCATATAGTGCAAGCTTTCGATAAAATGATAGAGACAGAAAGAGAGAGAGAGAGAGAGAGAGAGAGAGAGAGAGAGAGAGAGAGAGAGATGGAAGAGTTCTTCTATAAAAAAAAGACCATCTTTCCCATTCGTTCGAATCTCGATGGAAAAGCAAACTTACATCGATTTCCATGACAATGGAACGGCAATACGTCTTGGATTCGGAATCTCGATGAAATATCTGTCTCTCCTTTTCTCTCTCTCTCTCTCTCTCTCTCTCTCTCTCTCTCTCTCTCTCTCTCTCTCTCCCGTTTGCGGTTGGCAGGTGGATTCGAATGACAATACCGAAGG
>NC_057690.1:2845824-2888324 GCF_014466175.1 Vespula pensylvanica | reverse complement strand
GCAGGTGTAGTATCCCTTATTGCTCGTATCTACACTCGCGATACCTGCTCGTTCGGTGGAAATTATTTTCTCTTCTTCGTCGAAGAGATCTACTCTCTCTCTCTCCCTCTCTTTCTATCTATATCTCTATCTCTCTCTATCCTTAACATAGTATAGCAGGATAGTTGAAGATGTGTATGTGCCAGTGTGCGGCGAGTAATGGCAAGATACGTTCGCTCGATATCAGGATAACTGTTAAGGATAGAAGGGTGAGGTGTTCGAGTATCATGGCTAGGAAAGGATCCAAAGGGATCTTCCGATGCGATGTTCGAACGCACATGGAGGATCTTCCGTCGTATCGAGTCGAGGCTAAGGCCATTTCGTTATCGGGATGGGTCTCGTTGCGCTAACGCTAGTACCGATTTACATGCAACCTCAAAATCGTATGCTCGGAGAGTGGTAGGAGGGATATAAGGGTTGAATCGTCTCCGGCTCGTTTCATAACCGTGAAAGAGAGTGACCTAAAAACCGAAAATCGAATAGTTCGCAAAGGAATTAAGTTTGAATATTAATTAAGAAAATTCATAGAGTAATTATTTTTTTATGACGACACCGACGAACTATATTTTTGGGATTCTCGTTTTATCTCTGTTTCTTTCTCCCTCTCTCCCTCTCTCTCTGTTCGCGTTTTTTCTTATCTGAAATCCTTCCTTTTTCCCTTTTGTCATCGTAGTGCAAAACGAATCTATCCTAGCTGCTTTCTCTTCTTGTAACGTGTTTATCGCGTCGACGATGAATCCACTTGTCACACTCGCTAGAATTATACCACTCGGAATTCTAGAAACAAGGAGACACACTCGTTCTATTTCTAACTGTTACCAAAGTAATCCTAGCAGACGTTCTCTTTTACCTATCTCTTCTTCTTTCCTCCTTCATTTTTTTCTTATCTTTTTGTTTTTTTTTGTTTTTTCTTCTTTTTTTTCTCTCTCCCTTTTTTCTCTTTCATCGATCGATTAACTCGAAATTGCAGTTAACGTCACGAAAAATCAAGACGAATCGTTTTCATCCATCGGGGAAGGGAAGAATTTTTAAATTCCAACCTTTGGAATAATATTTCCATTTGTCGCTCTCGTAAATCAGGAAACACGATCCGTTCATGTTTTCCGCTTAAATTCTCATCTCTTCCTCTCTCTTTTGAACGGCAATGTGAAGAATTATGACGTTTAACCGCGAAAGAGATACGTGTCTCCGATATCTCGAGTAGAAAAAAAAGAATATATAGAACGTATGGTTTGAGGAGGAAAAAAAAGAAATAAAGAGAAGAGAGAAAGAGAGAAAAAGACAGAAACATACAGAGAGAGAGAGAGATCGGGAGAGAGAGAAATATCTGTAAACACGATGTCGATTTGTCACGGCAAATCCTCGTTTAATCGGGAAACAATTAAATCGTTCTGTGCACGTGCGAATAGAAAAATCAAGTACTTTAATCGATTCGTTTGGTGGTATCACTTCCACTCCTTCTCTCTAGTACCTCTTAAATCTACGAATTTAATCGAATTCGAGATTAAGTTTCACGCGTCAATGTTTTTCGTTTAAGCGAAGAAGATGAGTTACGCGTGCAATCACTATCGTCAAAGTGGGTTAAACAAATTTTCACGAGATCGTGGCTGTTCGACAAATATAAGAAAGGAAAAGGGACGAATTATTTACCTGAGTTATTCGACGTATTACATATTCTGAAAGATTATTCTAAAAGCACGTTAAAAATTTGTGTTGATACGTTTGTTAATTACGGTTGCACTGATTCCTAACTAGTCATTCGATATGTCAACATGGAAATCGATAATAAACCCGGCATTATCATTTGTTCGATGTTTAAACCACGATCCTTGATTAGGATAATACGAGACAACTGGATTTGAATAATGGTCGATTGTTTTCACGAGGCTAGGGAGATAGGATAATATAGGTGAGAGAAGGGAGGCCACAAATTAAACGCACCAACAAGGCGATCGATAGACTAATCGACGAAGGGGTCAACTAGAAGGACCTGCTAATGTCACAGTCGTTGCCTTTTCCCGGTCGCGGATTAACGCAATTCGAACAAGCCCAGGATAATCAAAGCTTCGCAATTAACACGCATGCACGATCACTGTTTGAGATCGAGTTAAAGCTTGGTTAAAATCACGTTTATAGTCGATTCACGTGTTTTCCTTTTTCATTTAAACCAAGTGTCAGAATATATAGTATGGAAATAAAGAAAGTAGCATGCATTGAATCGAAAACAAAAAGATAATTAGTCAATATATATTGAAAATTATATTTGCTCGGATAAATGATATAATCCGTTTTCTCATTTTTTATATTTGTAAAAAATTTCTACAAACCTTTGTAATTGGTAGACGGTATATAAATTTGTTTGTCTCGTTATCAGTCGGATAAATGTAGCTTGTCCAAGTTCTAAAACTTGTTTGTTTTTGATCCATAATATATCTACCTATTTATCTCTATATATCTTCTATTCTCTCGGAGTTTCCTCCGTCACTCTTCGGAGCGTACATGGAATCACATATAACCGAGATACCCTAGTGGGCTATCGGTTATCAGAGGAGGCTACCAATCTATTCATCTGGTCGCGTGTCTCTCACTATTTGCCCGCTACACGACAGAGTATATTCATCGGTCTGTCGCTGCTTATGAGACACCTGCTTGTCGAGGAAGCAGTCAATACCTTCGGTTGTCTATGTATGTACGTCAAGGATCTTGAACAGTAATTATGCCTGTTCCTATAAGTGATGCGGATCATCTGACATTTCATGATTGACTCCGGCATGGTTGAACCATGGCCATATCTCCCTATCTTTCCACATACTACATTTCTGAACAGATAATTCATCATAGACACGATCAATGACATAGTGTATCCGCTTTCATCATCTTGGGAAATGAAAGATATTGATACTTCTTACTGAGATTCGAGGACAGATAATACGTATATACATAGTATTTTATATACGTAGATAGCTTGGTTTCTATGAATAAGTCTTTTCATATTTGAAAGATATCATAGTCGGAATATTTGGATTACAATTTTAACGTCCTAAGTAAAACATCGTTACGTAACATTTTATTTACCATATAAATCTATGAAACCGCACGTTAATTGGACTTTTTCGTAATTAAGATAAATACTCCTTTAAATGAGAGCTTCCCTGTAACGAAAAAGGATTTTGCGTTCATTAACATTCGTTTAAAATATGTGCCCAACCGGAAGAGATATTTTAACTTGCATAGAAAATTTTCAATTATCAAACCGCTCGCTCATACATACACACTTTCTCTCGTTTAATAAATCAAACCAACGATCAATTGAGCCAGAAAATCAATCGGAGCGAGAAAACGAAATAGAGAGAGAGAGAGAGAGAGAGAGAGAGAGAGAGGGATAAAAATGAAAAAGTGCTCTTTCTATCTCTCTCTTTCTCTCTCTCTCTCTCTTTCTTTCTATCATTCTCATTTGTATGAGAAAATACGGGATCGTGAATGATCCAAGGTAAAAAAAAAGAAGGAGAAAATTTTTCTCCCCTCGACGACTTTTGACAAATTCGAGGCAAGAAATACGACGTCGAGCTGCGGAATAAAACTTTTCCAACTTATAATTGGATTTTTCGATGTCCAATAAGGTACAAATCAGCGTCTATATAGCACGAACACTAAACCGCTGAATACAAATTCGTTTCGGGGACGTTTATAAAAGGAGAACGATTCGCTAGTCGAAGCGATTCTTTTCTCTCCTTTCTTCTTCTTTTTCTATCCTCGTACCTTCTAACTGTCTTCGTACCATTATCTTCTCTTTCTCTGTCTCTCCCTTTCTCTTTCTCTTTCTCTTTCTATCTGTGGTATCTTTGTTTGAAAGTGCACCTGTGCACTCATGTTCATTCGAGCCATAAAGTTAGTAATCCCCTCGAATCGTCGAAATCTTACGAACTTGCAAGCTATTCTACTTTTCGCCTTTTTATCTCTTTTTCTTACTTTAATGTTTTCCTTTCTCTCTCTCTCTCTCTCTCTCTCTCTCTCTCTCTCTCTCTCTCTCTCTCTCTCTTTCCCTCGCTTTCTTTCTCTTTCTCTCTTTTTCTTTTTTTCTTTCTTTCTCTCTTGTCTCGTTAATCGCTCGTGATCCATCGGAATAGTCGTCGTGAAATTGCGAACACGCGAATCGGTTGGCTTTAACTTGACAGCGGTGGCGATTTAAACCATACAAAACCGGTAAAACGTACTCACGCGTACCAGCCGGGCCATGCTTGAAAAATCGAAAATCTATTGCCTCGTTGGAGGTGGCAACGAGCGGTCACGAATTTTCACTGCTCTGTCGAGACTCGGATTATCCTCTAAGGAAGACGGACGACCACGTTCGAAACAAACATTCGTATTCGGAGTATTTAATAAAATATTGTTTCTGCCCTATCTTCCTACTCGGAATTTATATCTTTTATTTTTCGACTGTTTTTTCTTTATTTTTTTTTTTTTTTATATATTCTCTTTCTATCCCTTTTTTTATTTTTTTCTTCTTTTTCGTCAATTCTGTTTTTTTTTTGCTCATGAAAAACTTTCCTTGTTATATTTTTCCGCGAGTTCGAACACGATTGAACTCATGACTTTTTATGGTTACTACCTATTATTATTTTTCTAGAGTAAAAATAATACCGGCGACGATTCCCGGCGAAATGGTAAAATGTCAAACGTTTCAATTACATAAGTTTATAAAATTAATTCAACTGATAAGAAAAAGGATTCATTACTTTTAATATTCGTTCCGTTCGTTCCGAACAAAAATCGTCACGAGTCGAAGAAAACAAGGATAAAGTAGATCCCATTGAATAATCAAGTGTCGTCAGCTCGATATGACTTATCGGGAGTCACAAAATCGATAAGGGAAAGAAAGTGCAAAAGTTCTTGAAAGTTACAAAGATGGATTCGAGCTGACGTTAGGTGGCAAGCGTATGTCGTTCGCTCCGTTTGCTAACGTTGAAGGACAAGAAGAACTCAGCGGGTTCTGGTAAGGACGTCAATTTCTCTTCGGTAGTACGTTTTCCTTTTTCCTATCTCGCTTTTAGAGAACGAAGAGAAAGAGAGAAAGAGAGAAAGAGAGAGGAATAAAAAAAGAGAGAACGATATAGGTCAGTATCGAACTACGAAACCGGAGTCTAGGTCGAGCGTGATGCTTCGACGCTTGGCGTTTGGCCAAAGTCGTTTCTGTAGACAAATGTCCATTCAGCCGGGAGGAAGTAAGCCTGTTTACGTTGTGCTTTCTTTTCCTAAGGTAGATACTCTTTATATCAGTCTCGACCATAGACGTTTTACTTTTCGGACTGCGAAAATCGATTGCGTATATCTAACGCGTTTCTCCGTTTCTCGTTGAACCGATCAAGGAAGAAAAAGTACATTGGATTCCTTAAGTAGACATGACGACATGAGAAAGGATCTTGTTTAGAGTTTATACCGTATGTACTACGAAGGTAAAGGAAAAATTGAATTTGCCACGGTAGAAGCACTGGCGCGACATCCGCTACTCGAAATGATTTGATTTTTCTCAACTACAAAGAGTCAGGATTTTTCTCTTTCTTTGATGGCCGAGTAAAAGCGAAATTTTATGTGCAGAACGAATTTTCAAAGAGTTTCTAGATAATGGTGGTCTATGGATAATGCTTGCTCTTAACTTTACCTTGACTTGATCTCAAATAACTCAAGAAGAATGAAAGGGGAAATATAAAGCGCGTTATAAGAAAGCCATTTCTGTTGAATTTCTTGAATCGTCCTAAGTTTGGAAAAATGATTAAAAGGAGTAGCGTGAGTCGCTCGCTAAAAGTTTTCTAAGTTCTTTAGAGGCTGATGGGACAATGATTACGTGCGAGCAAATATTTCTCATCGTTCAAACACAAGGATGTGTCATCGATTGGGCAGATAGACGCCATATTGAGGTCAGAGAAAAGATACTTCGTCTAGCTGGGAAAATTTCCACGGTCTCGGTAATGGAACTGATCAAAAATGCTTGCGGCTAGGGATGGTTCAAAGAGGACAACGAAAGGAGAAAGAAAAGAATAGAGAGAAGAGAGAGTGAGAGAGAGGGAGATGACGAGTTCGGTTCGCTTGACTCTGATCTAGGAGAAGAGGTCAGTATAGGTGAAAAAGAAAAGGAAAGAAAAAGAAATAAAGGAGAAAAGAGGATCGAAGAGTAGCGTAGACTTTATCGAAATCCCAGATTTATGGCTCGACGAGAGTGAGAGCTGCGAACTAGGAGAAAAGCTGTGTCGATGGTGAAAGGGATGAAGGGTGGAAAAGTGTGAATAATGCCGACCTTTTGCCAACGCTCGAACTCTCGATACACTATAGGGAGACATGTCATGCCACACCAACCTCCTATTTTACCTTCCTTTTTCCTTCGATGCGAGCGTATTTGTTTCGCGCGCCTGATACGCGTTGAGAGACCGTGTTCACACCTACGGTTCTGACTAGAAACACCGATGTCCGATCTATACCGTGGTTTTATTCACTTTGTTATTCACGTTCACCTGTCTTCGCTGTTATGTACAGGTATATACGATATATATATATATATGTATGTGTATATATATATGTATGTATGTATGTATATATCGATCTTGGGCTCGAGAAAATCATATGACGTACGCATCTCTCAGCCAAAGCACTGTGATAAAAATCTCGTTGACCCTTTCCATCTATGCGATTCTCCATCTCCCTGAGGCAACGTAATAAAACTATATCGAGATATACTATCCGTTGAACGTGACGAGGTTTATGATCTTATCGCTTCTAAACGTTGACTTCACTGGTTGAAAGCAACCTTTTGGATAAGAAGAAAATTCGTTGAACATTCTTAAAAAGTTCATATTCCTTACTCATACTCGAGATTTCATTATAGACAGTCTTTATTCTCGCAAGGGTAAATTCCTTTTTCTTTTTTTGTTTCTTTTTTAATATCGAAATCCGGATTTAATTTTCCAATTTTGTTACAGCGAAATTGCATGTGTAATCTTCTCTCGTGTCGCATATACATATATACATATACATATACACACACACACACACACACATATATATATATATATTTATTTAATACTAGATTTATTCGAATAGAGGATATTTATACGAATTTATGAGAACTATTTGCATTTGTTTAATTGGAGAATATAAATTATATTATAAGGATTTTATTGCGATATGACTTTTTATTTCGTTAAAAAATTTCTTGAAATAATTTTATAATTTGGATGACGATTACGTTTTTCTTTTCTACGTTAAATCGAGAATAAGATCTCTTTTCGCAGAGGATAAGTCGATCGGAAGGAGACGTATTACCTTTGGTTGGAGGGACGAAGGTTAGACTGACCACGTCTGACCAATTTCTATTCGTACTCCTTCGTGCTTTCGGAGAAGGTCGTGTCTCGGTCGAGTGTGTTGCATGAAAAGAAGAAAGAAAATGCGACACCCGGTATAGGTAGGGAATCGTCTCATCCCCTTTTCAGCTCTCGTTCTCCGATAATTGGTCACGGTGTCCCGCACCAAATTTCTCGTGGGACGTCATTCCTTCTCTTTCTCTCTCTCCCCCTTCTCTCTCTCTCTCTCTCTCTCTCTTTCTCTTTCTATTTCTGTTACCCTTTCACTCTTTCTCTTTCACGCTTTCCTCATTTTCTTTCTCTTTCACGAGCTATTTGAAATTCGAGACGCACCGTATGCGGTTCTACGTAACCGCGTCAAAAACTAATGGCACACATTCTATACACATATACACACAGATATATATTTATATATGATATATATATACACCTCTACATACATATATGAAAAATGATATAAACGATAATACGTAGAAGACAAATCAACTGGTTCGAAATTACACATGGCATACGTGCGAATCAATATAATTTTAAGCAAAGATATAATTTCAGGAGAAAACGATGGCGATCGAAAGACAATCATTGGACAATGAGAACACCTATCCACTACTTTCTAGCACGTACTTGTATTTTTCGTCAAAGTAAAAATCGTACGAGATCGGTATACGGTAACTTCTCTTGGGAATATACAAATGACGTCGTTTATTTAAACGCTCCGAGGGATTACTTCTCTCGAATCCTCGAAACCATCCTACGTCCAAAAGATCTGTCTCTGCCATCCTTCTTAACTAGACTCCAGCTTTCTCTTTTTACTAACGTGGCAAGGGTCACTCGAAGCCTCGCACACGCTTCATTTTTCAAGGTTTAAATCGGTCAAACGAATAGTCCGACCTCTTTGCTACTTGGATTCACTTTAACCTTCTTTCTGCGTTATTAACGACGCTGTTTTATTCGACTATTTCACGGATAACGGTAGGACGAGTTAAGCATTCTTAAAGTTTCTCGTCTGTTTCTTTTCTTCTTCTTCTTCTTCTTCTTCTTCTTCTTCTTCTTTCGGTTATTCCTCAAGTTGAACTCTACGCAAACGCATTGGTTACCGATTTACGTTCGATTCAAATGGAACCATAGGGAATAAGACAAAGAACAGACAAAGAAAGAAAAAAAGAGAGAAAAGGCTTCTCAAATTCAACGAGGATCTTTCGAAGAAGGATATAACCTCTTCTATTTCCTACGATTCGAATTCGAATTCGCTTTAGGAACGTCTTCGATACGATTTTTCTTTGTCAGAAACAAACATTAATCGTTTTCCGGCGTCATTTTCTTTATGGATAGATGCAAAGCGATCGCGGTTTATTAATTCGAGTGTTGTTTCACGATTTGAATGACATTAATGATAGAAATTATACGAAATATTATTCGAATCGTAATAATTTTGCGAGAGAAGCGTTCAATTTCCATTATCTCAACGAAACATCAAAGTAATTCTAATTTTCAAATTGATCAACTGAATTACTGGAAATCACTCGTGAGAAGGTAATTTTTAAGAAGGGACAAATTTCGTTATATCGGGACCCAATTTTATGAACATTTATTAAATTGTACAATCTGTTTGATCGAAAGAATAAAAAAGAGAAAAAGGAAAGAGAGAGAGAGAGAGAGAGAGAGAGAGAGAGAGAGAGAGACGCGATCATACGCTCATTAATTATCGCCAATTAGTTAAGTTTTTCCCTGTTTAACTCAGCAGGAATAACTTGTCGCGAAGGGACGAGCTTTTCAAGACGAGGAGTAAATTAAGTAAAATATGAAGAGCTTTCTTGTGCGGCTAGATGAGAGTTCCTGAGGTACTTTTTAAAGTGATAAAATCGTTGGAACGACCCTAGCTGGCAAGGAAACGGAGTGTCTTAAAGGAAATATACTAAAAGCTTTTACTCCAAAATCTTGGATCAATCTTCGTAAGTCGTAAATACTTTTAATTTTACTGCGATCTTAATAAAAAATTTGATAGGAAAAAATTTAATAAGAATATCGTCGATAACTGAAGTCCGAAATGTTAGCTTTTTATCTTTGGATGTAACGAAACAGGTTCTATTCGTTAGTTACTTCGTTGATATATAAAGGCAACTGTTTCAAATAATGTCACAAGGTTGATAAGAAAACGAAAGAAACAAGAAACATAACTCGATGGACGATCAAACGTTACGAATCAACGAGCAAGAGAGAGCTTGCGTTGTCAGCCTTCTGTTGGTTCTTTCTCGACCACGAAGTTTCCTACTCAATTAAAAGTTATAAATGAGACTGCTTCTCGGTTAGAAGGAAGAAGAGAGAGAGAGAGAGAGAGAGAGAGAGAGAGAGAGAGAGAGAGAAAGGGAGAGTGTGTGTGTATCTGTGTATCTGTGAGTTCTCTTCTTCTGGTCAGTAGACCGAATAGTTGCGATCCAATACACGAACGAACCAGCCGTGTCGGACGAGAGATGTGGGTCAATTTGTAGCATACGTTGCCAACGAGTTTTCCTAACGATCGTGGATTTAGGAAAACGGTTTACCCGCGCGATAGTACGATAATATCTCGAAAACGCGTAACGTTTGGTTCCGACGTAGCTTCGATAGTTGAGAATTTCAACAAAGATTTCTCTCCTCTCTCTCTCTCTCTCTCTCTCTCTCTCTCTCTCTCTCTCACTCTCTCCACCTCCTTCTCACTTATTCATTCAGTGCAATCAAGAAACCTCTGGCCGTTTCGGAATCTCTGTCTCTCTCTCTCTAACTCTCCTTCTCTCTTATGAAATATCTTGCTCGACCAAACATACCGATCGTTCGTCCATAAAATACGTGGCATGTTTGCTCTGACATCTTCGATACATCGAATGAATATGTATATTCATCGGACAATAGTGTACCTAGAGAGCTTGATGAATAGACGTATCTGTGTAGATGGATAGATAGATATGCATACATATATAGATATGTATAGTATATGCACTAGGATGAAGAGAGTGATAGAGAGAAAGAGAGAGAGAGAGAGAGAGAGAGAGAGAGAAGAGATATTGAGTACGAGATAGATAGTGAGAGGAAAGGAGAATGATGGAGGGAAAGAGAGAGAGAGAGAGAGAGGGGGGATCGAGAGAAGAGAAATGGAGGATGAGAGAGTGAAGGGATGGACCGTAATCAGTGCCAAGTCCATTTTGCGATGGATCGATCCTGTACGTAACGTTGAGCTTCGTATCTCCGACGACGAATCGTCTGATTAACGAACAATGCAATTCGTGATGCATACACATAAACATAGATTAATACATACGTAGGTAGGTACATATATATTAAAATATAGTGACGAAAGGCGATCACGTATATGTCAAAAGAGACGGAGCCGTTGCACTTCCATTATGTATAGTAATTTATGAATTGTAAGGATTCTATCGAATACTGAGAAATGAGAATTACGGAATAATTTTACATATTTTAAAAATGATTATATATGTATATATAATATATAACGTTAACTGACCATGAAATAAGAATCAAGCACAAAGACAAGATTGCTGAATGTGTGCCCTAAATTTTTTATACATTACCTGCAAAGTATATATTCGTTATGGGAACGTCGCATATCTATATAGACGTACTGGGCGTATTTACAATTTTCAGAATGCGTTATCATCCATCAAGGACGTTAAACGTCGAGGATACAAGAGAGTGGTTGACAGAGTATGCAGACAGTGATGAATTATTTTCAACTAGGAGCTTCTTCTTTTCTTTGCGCGATGGTATTTTGAAAGAGCGTGTAAACAGATATAAAATTGGGGCTAAAGGAAGAGATAAAAAACAGAAGGCTCTCCTTTAGTAAAGCTACCGGCCAGAAAAAAAAAGAGAAAAAAAAAGAGCACATAGAGAAAAAGTTAGTCGTCTTTCAACGAAATTCTTTCTTCTTCATAGTTGTTCTTTCTCAGCCGTAAGCAACATGGTTTACGCTTAATTAGCTCCCTGCCGTTTCACCCGTTTAATTAGCTCACGCCATATAATAAGGTATGTTGTACGAAACCGCAAACCTGAATATACTGTAAATACGTAAAACCAGCTAGCGCCGCCTGTCAGAAAATAAATCAAGAAATCGCGGTCGTCATTATCAGTTTCCAAGCGAGTTCTTCCTTGTGTGGAGTTTATTAGTTCGTAAGGTGGTAACAACATTACCGAGTATAGTGGTTATAATTTATGAAGAGAATTATCGAAATATAGTGTTATGATATCGTCTTGTAGCAGATAAGAGTAGGTCGTGAAAATCTATGGTCATTTTCACAAGAGAAAAGGAGAGAGAGAGAGAGAGAGAGAGAGAGAGAGAGAGAGAGAGAGAGAGAGAGAGAGAGAGAGAGAGAGAGAGAGAGAGAGAGATAGATAACAATATGTGTATATGTGCAGCTTATAACGAGATCCAACACTCGTTATTAACTCATACCGTATGTCCACAGGGTATCTTAAGAGGATAAAAAAGTAAACAGGAAGAGTTCTGTTAATGAAATATTAACGAGCAATGAGATACAAACATCTGAGAATATTCAGGGTGAATAAACGTTCGTGGTATATTAATTATATCTATCCTAATGATCGATTTCTAATTTTTTTTTTATGTCTCCCTCATTCTTTCTATATCATTTTTATTTCAGTTTACTTGTCTTTCTCATTCTGTGAAGTCCATTTCCTCTCTCTCTCTCTTTCTCTCTCTCTTTCTCCTTTCCTTCTCATCTATTTTTTTTCTCTTTACCACCTCTTTACATATGGCAGCAACGGTGCTACGATAAGAGCGCTCATCGCTCATCACGATGGAAATACTTTACGCGGCCTCATGACGATTTCGTTTGACAAACGTACCGACGAATATCACCGGAGGATTCTTTCAAAAGGAGAAATGAAAAAACAGACAGACGGAGAGAGAGAAAGAGAGAAGAGAATACGTGGAAAAGTGGATTTTCCCGCCTAGCTGCAATTAATGGAAACGAGACACATCGGCTCGTAGTTTCGGTCGAACGGAATGAGATTCGTCGCGCGACACGAAAGACGTCTCTCGGAAAATGATTGACCGACGGAATGGAAAATAATATCAGGCCTGCAAATGACGTAAACACGATGAAAATTGGTTTCAAAGATTAACTAATAGTACGAAAGAATTATGTCGGATTATTCGTTATGTTTTTGACGTAATTAATCGGCCGAATCGATTATGACAATGGAATTACGTCAATCGTAAGAATTCGTCGTTTAGTTTTCATCGTTTCATTAGACAACACGGCAAATTGATGGCCTGTTCGTAGTCGTCAGAACGACAGAAATTGGCAGCCGTATCGTAATTCATGAAATCCGTGACTGAAAAGAGCGAAACGAACACGTTTTACAATTACATCGTCGATTGGAATTAATCCGGTTAACGGCATCTATAACTTTCCATATCGAGAGAACGATTGTCAAGGCGAGAAATTTAAATGGCGATCGCTGTCGGATATTATTATATTGTAAATCCGAGAACGTCACTCAACCGGTTTAACACGCATCGGACAACAACAATTTTTACAAAATTAGCTGTCGTGTCGAGTCTGACGATAAACGATGCGAAATACGCACTTTTCGAAGATTTTTTGTCTACCACGATATACACAACTATACTCTCTTTTTTTTATATCTACGAACGAACAAAAGATATAGCTACTTTTTTCGGACATCAACGAATCCACGTACGTTCGAAGAAAAATTTATTAAATTCGATCGAGTAATCCTGAAAGGAATGATTGCCATTGCAAAATTGACATTTGCAACGATAAATACAAATTCTCGCGATACGTCCACGTATCACATACACATCGATTTCGATAAAATTTCTCGACCGTACGTAACTCGTCCGGAAATTTACCTAATACGATCGGAAAACTCGCTAAAAAAGTTGTGCTGTTCCAATTTTTTTTTTTTTTTTTTTTTTTTTTTTAAATTATCCAACTCGTCTGCATCAGGAAAGTTGTCTGTTTCTTTTTTCCTTTCTTCCTTCGTAAAAAATTGTTCCTCTGTAAAAGAAAAAAAAATCAAAGTACTTCTCTCAAAGATTACGTGCAATCGAAAAGGAAAAAAAAAAAGATAAACAGAAATGATACTCTCTGTTCAAGAATATTTCAAATCGTTTTACGAAAGTTCCCTTTCCGGCGTGATAAAATGTCAATGACGAAAGTCTTAGATATGGATTTTATGCAACTGGGCTACAATTTCTTCTTGCTTCTACTTACCGAAGGAAAGAGAAATAAAGAGAAAGAAAAATGGAGAGAGAGAGAGAGAGAGAGAGAGAGAGAGAGAGAGAGAGAGAGAGAGAGAGAGAGAGAGAGAGAGAGATAAAATTCTACGAACTTTCTGGTCTAAAATTACATCCGCGTTTATTTCCCTGCCACATCCTAAAACTTCTTCCTCTTCTCATAAGTAACAGAGAAGTTTTTTCTATAAAATTTTACAGAGCATGTCTCTTTAATATCCATCGAATATAGAATTCGTTGCAGATGACTTCACGGAATAGTGACTCGCCAAAGGATCTCTTGAGCTTTTATCGTTGAAGAGATAAGAAATAATGCATCTTCATCTTTTATCGCGTTAAGTAAATTTCACTTGAAAATTAAAATTGAAGTTGAGCATAGAGGGATATTAAGTACTCTCGGATTCATCGTCTAGAAACACATAAAACGCAAGATAAACCGATGTTCGTGCATTGCTAAATTCTAATACATATATATATATATATTGAGCCTTTATACTTAAAAATTTTTTTCTTTTTTTTAATCGCCATCTTAAAAATTATCTGCTATCTTCGAAAATAAGAAAAATATAATACTATAGATTATATAACGTTCTTTAAGAGATCTTAAAAAGTTTGACTTTAGCAATTCGATCGAATTCTCTCTATTAGATTCATCGACACCTTCGATCGAGTTTGGTGCTACTAATGTTCGAAACGATCAATGACTTTTCTTCTGTTTTTATCTACTTTTCTCACTCTCTTTTCTGTACGTTTTCTTATCTCATCTCTCTCTTTCTCTTTCTCTCTTTCTCTTTCGCTTTTAGGCTCCTACGTTGTCGAGCAACTATCGCTGCACAAGTCGTCTCTACTGTCTTCCTCTTCCTGCCAGCTCGGTCACCGATACTCCATTAAATTTCCACGAAACGTCTTTTCCAAGGGTTTTCACTCCATTGCTTCGACCGATGTGTCATGTAGGTATCACATGGTATATTCCTTCTTTTTCTTCCTCTTTCGCTCTCTCTCTCTCTCTCTCTCTCCTCTCTCTTTTCTACAGTGTACAGTCCATGGAAGTTGTGGGAGGATTTATTTTCAACGAAAGGAGATTCGAATCCAAGCAGCCTTCAATAAAGGTCTATCTATATCTACGTATAGAACCATCTTTCGATTCGATATATTTCATCGTCGAAATAATGAATTTAAATGAGGTTTTATCATTATTTACCGTTTCTATTATTCTTGTGTCATCGATACGAACAGTTTCAATCGGAGTTTTGATTTTCATCGAAGAAATAATGAATTTAAATGAGGTTTCATCGTTGCTCTCGCTTATATCTCTCTTGTTCGCATGTTCGATACGACGATAAATCTTTATTCTGATTCGATCATATATCAACGAACTCGTCCAATCTCGATTTAAGTACGTTTTCGAACGAGCTCGCGTGTCCTTTTAATAAACGTAAGAATCAGATGTTACTTTTCTAACAAGACAATTTGATATACAAATATATACAATTTTTTTTTCTCATTAATATCAAAATCTAAGGATGCTACGTTTCATTCCATCTTCTTCGAATTATTATTATTATAATACGATTGTATCTTGAACAAGTCTATCCCTACTTTTCGAGGACCACGCCCTTTCCATTTCCCTTTCCAATTTTCTCCCCACGAACGTTTCCCCATTCACATTTTCTCTAAATCGACGACAGATACATTTCAATTTCCGATCTAATTACATTATTTCAAAATCTATACTATCGACTTTTAAAAAGCTTTTCAACTATCACTTATCAATTTTCAATTATCGATTATAATACATCACTCGCGATAACATCATACAAATTTCCGAATTATTTATTGTATTTGGAGATGAACTCATATTACGTTCTGTTTATACATAAACTAGACATATAACGGAATCAATAATGGTTGACAGTGTACGTCAATCACGAATAGCTTAAACTAGGAGATACCTTGTCATTCCAATACAATCAGTGAAATATCACGCGAATAAAAGAATTGTAGAAAATTAAAACCACGAGTTTACAGAAATAGATCGGAATATTCGTGTATCATAAATCCTTAAATATTTTTTTCTCCCATTCTCATAAATCAGATATAAAAAGAGAAGTAGTACAAATGACGCGTAGATTTCAGTGTGGGTTAGAAAATCAATAGAACAATTGACCCCTTTTTCAGAATTTCCGAAATCGGAATCGAAGTGGTGGATACTAAAATTTTCCAAATATTTCGTAGATTTTTCTGACGGAAGCTCGTAAAGCTAAGTCAGCGTGGATTTTTGAAGCTTGTGAAATGTTCGGTTATGCGTATATATCTACGTTTCGGTAGATTCACACAATGATCTCACTACTCATCGACGATAATCGCGGTAATGGGATTGCCACTACCGTTCCTGCGGCCGAAAGGTCGTCGCGGTGAAAATTTATTATGCACGTGGGCCGAACGACGTCCATACGTGAGCTCACGAATACGAGCACGCATGTATACATCAGTCGCTAGCGACGCCCGACTCAATTAATGCCACGCTAATTGGTGCCGCGGTTCTGTAGTCCTCCCCCGGTAATTTCATTTTCCATGCACCCATCTCATCGCCGTTTTCGCGGCTTTAAACGGCTTCCGAACGCTTTCCATCACGTTTCGACTATCCTTCCAATGGCTTTCTACTACATTTTTAAGATCTGTCTGAAATTAGAGAACTTACAATTAAATCGGGTCAAGCTGAGCTACCTTTTAATATAATTATTTCAAGTAATTAAGGGTCAGATTAGTTGTAAATGGAAATAATTATTTCAAGCTTAAATAAAATTTATTAATATGTTTTAAATAATAAAATAGATATTTCATTTAATTACAATAATGTTTTCATTCATATTACAATAGAAATGATTCATTCATGTTTTTATAACAACACGTGAAGTATTATCTAAATATTTAAATTATCTTATCGTTAATAAAATAGGTATATATATATTCGTCGGTTTAAGCTCGATGATAGGTATCGTATAGTTTAACAGAGAACACGATTAATCATAATCAATAATCTGTAATCTCGAACGCGTTTGGTAAGCACCGAAGGTGTGTTCGATGAACGGTAATGGTCAACTAGGTATGTTACGGCACGGTTATCGGAACTTAGCATACAAGGAGAGAAACGTTGCGTGTCTGTTGAATATGTACATAAGATCTCCCATCGGGCGTGTATATTAGAAGCTCCTATACACATTGTACTTTCGTCGGATACAGTAGGATTAAGCAATATTTTATGGTAAACAAATCTTGACACTTTGAAAAAGGGTAACTCCGTATCTGACCAAAGAGAGAAAAAAAAAGAAAGAGAAAGTGAGATGGATTTATATAAATGGTTCACGTTTAGAGACGATAAGATTTGTATAATAAAAATGTCAGATGACTTACAAATTCAAAGAAAGATTAACTTTGGTATGCTATATTTCTGTTCCAAACGCGGTAGTAGGGAACAAAAAAAGAAAGAAAGAAAGACACTGTAATGAATAAAATGGAAAGGAGAAATAAATTCATTTATTCCTTCTTTTTCCTTTCTTTCTCGACTCTAGAATAAACGATAGAACTTTTAAATCATCTTATTAAATCTACATGTACGTGTGTCCTGTTAATAAAGAAGACCACGGAAAGCTATACTCTTCGAGAACAATGCGGTTGAATTTTCCCATAATTAAATTCACCAGTCTGCAGTTATTACTTTTTTCTATATAGTATATAGGTACATTTATATATCTCGTATCTTACCGAAAGTGGAACGATCGTCGACGCCAATTAAAATGGAAGTTACTTGAGTTCAGAATTATGCGAAGAGTCAGTTTATCTGAGTTGTGTGAGAAAAGCACTGTGTAATAAAAACAAAACAAAAAAAAACAGAATAAAAAAGAAAAAAGATCGCGCTATGATTTTAACGATTATGACTGACAACGTGGATAACAAGAAATATTCAACGAATCATCTCGTTAGTTGGATCGTCACCAAGTATAAGAGATAAAGTGGGATAAAAGTAACATTCTCGATTCTTAATTAAATAATTTTACTTATTCTAATCATTAAGAATACATTGCTATATATGACTTAAAAGGATTTCCAAGCAGATTCATTACATATGTACATAGTTACATTTTTACATGCGAGATAGCTGTCTAAAAAAATGTAGACAAAATTGCTTCTATTATACCATTGGTATTAAAGCACGTAGATAAAAGGAGAATTTTTTTACGAAAAAAATGGTCTTTGTTTCACGTCTCTACGACTTCTCGTTACAAAGATATGCCCGTTTAAAATTTACATTCATAATTTCAATAGTCACGTGGTGTGAGTAATAGCGTGCGTACGAGTGTAGTAAAGCCAAAAAAGGAGTTTACGTTAATCAGCTGAGCTGACTAGCGTAAATTCCAGGAATTTATATAGGTCACTGTGTCATTGCATTTCTTCAATGAAATTATATAGGTTAGTGTGTCAGTACATTAATTTTTTATTTAAATAAGAATATCTCCGGAACTAAAAATCGTAGCGACTTGAAACAAAAACCATTTTGAAGGGTAAATTATTCTTTATTTTTTGAAATTGTTTATAATTATATAACAATTTGTTATAAACAATTTTTATAAACAATTTCTTACAAAGTAATGACACACAATCTAAATATAATTATAATCTTACATACGTGCGTATATATTTAACAATTTGTTATAAATAATTTGTTATAAACAATTTTTATAAACAATTTTTATAAACAATTTTTTATGAACAATCATGACATACAAGCTATGTACGTATAATATCTACGTACACATCGATAAATTTAACAATTTGTTGTAAACAATTTGTTATAAACAATTTGTTATTAACAATTTCGATGAAAAATTTTTTATGAACTATCACGTCATGTAAGCTACGTACACATTATATCTACATACACATCGATACATTCAACAATTTGTTATAAACAATTAGTTGTTAATAATTTTTATAACAAATTTTTTATCGACAATTCTGATAAACCATTTTTTCACGGATCATCGCGGCATAAAAGCTATAAAAATATTATACATGCGTACGTTTAACATTTTGTGATAAACAAATGTTATAAAAAACTGTTTCTAACAGATATAAAATGTATCAGGCTTACCATTCGGTTTCTCGCAATCCTCATTTAATGTCCATAAAAAGAAAATTTGTATTACCGCCCTTATCGTCAAGATCAACTTTCATACATTAAATTAGTATTTACTGTTAAAAAAAATGAAAGAAATTATTCCATAGCGAAATACTTTAAGTATTTTAAGCAGACAATAAAAATGAACAGAAGAATGAGTAGGATGAAAAGCGATACATAAACATGACAAAATATTGCAATTAAATTCGCTAAATTAAATATGTTTAACAAGGAATTATGTAAGTATATATATATATATTGAACAGTACGGTTCCGATCATGTTGTAGAAAAGAAACGCGTAAACCGTTCGGTTTTATTACGCGTGTTTTTTGTTAAGCGACGAAAAGAAAGTGAGCGAAAGGGTAAGAATGAAAGGGAGAAGGTAAAAGGTAGAGAGTGAGCTTAGTCTCTACTTGGTTCTCTCATATCTACGCAAGATTACGAGCCCTCCGACGTAATCGGAAAAGTCGAGGACTGGCGTGCAGCCAAATCGTTTCGACGTTGCCTTTTTCCACAATGGTAATATTTCAATTCGTAGAACACTTTACCGGCACGGCGCGCGCGTCGTTCTGAGAAAAAGGGAAATAGAAAAAGGATGGTGGCAGGCAAAGAGAGAAAGAGGGTGAGAGATAAAGAGAGAGAAAGAGAGAAAAACGATAAAAGAACGAACGATGGTAGGTATATACCACTGATTCTTCGCTAGGAGACTACGAAGCTTGTACTTTCGACTTTTCAAGACATTTGTAAAAGTGGGCAGGAGAAAGAGATGTAGAGCCTGTTTGTCTCTACGTGTGTATCGCCGAAAAAGAGAAAGAGAAGTAAAGAGAAACGGGGATAGAGAGAGAACGACGAAAAGCAGGAGAAAGTCTGCCAACTCTCGTCGTAGTGCCAAACTTCAGAGAACCGAAAGACTTCTTATTTATCTACTTACATCTTCCTATTTATTGTATTTTATTACTTAATCCATTGTCTTTCCCGTTCGAATCTCTTGTTTCTTTTCTTTTGGAAAGAAAATCATTTAAAGGTAACGGCTCGTAAATCGTAAATCGATTCAACGGTGACTCGATCAACGTGAAAGCTCATAAGATCTAGATTTTTCAAAGATTTAGAGATAATAAATATTCGTAGCTTCATCGACAGTATTAAAAAGATTTATGCATCTATTAATACTTTCATTCTTACGTCGATGGATAATTCGTCCAATTTAAAATATTCATTGTCTTAATTTAATGTAGATTAAATTTGTGATATCCATCTAATGGGGATCAGAGAATTCTTTTTTCTTTCTCTTTATCCCTTTCTCTTTTTTTCTCTTTCCCATTTTCCTTCTCCTTCTTTTTTTATTTGTCTTCCTGGAAAAAGAAGAAAAAGCTGCGATTCGAGAAAAGAGTGCTTTACGATCCTTTCGCTCATCCCATTAAATCACGGCTCACTGCGCGTTCCGTTCGTTTTCGCGGAAACGCGCGTTCGTGCGAATTCCGCATTTTCAGAGGCTATAAGAAAGACGAGGCGAAAGCGTCTGAAGGAATTTCGTGTTGTCTGTAAATTCATCAGCGAAACATAGACAATTCTTTCTGTAAGTTAAACGTAGAAATTCTTTTTTTCCTCGTTATCTAGATATAGGTATCCCACAAACAAAATCGTTGTTATTCGAAAATAGTTTCATTATTTTAAATTCCATTCTAAAATGATTTACTTTACAAATATAAAAATACATTAAATACAATTCAACGGTATTAAAATGTATAAGGAAGTAATTTATTTAACAAAAAGCGATGGAAAGGACCTCGATCCATCTGAAGCTACGATACAACGTGTCCAACTATTGCAAATGGCTTGCGGTTTGCTCTCCGCAAAGTACCGTATTTCACGAACGTCGATAGAAATCGTTGTTGGGAAAATTTAGGAAGTTGGAGAGTAGTAGGGATACGATATGGAACGGGCTCTAGCGGTCGATCATTATGCGGCTACCTTGGCCACGCGTAAATGGGTTATTATTAGTGGCATTTGAACGTTCAAAGGGACTCGAGGGTCGAAGCGAGGATTGGAAATGAAGCGTCGTTAGGGACGTCGTCTTGTGGCGATTCATGTACGGAAACTCGAGCTTGTAGCACGTATAGAGAGAGAGAGAGAGAGAGAGAGAGAGAGAGAGAGAGAGAGAGAGAGAGAGAGAGAGAGAGAGAGAGAGAGAGAAATTCTTGAGTCCGCAGAATGCGCGTTTAGTTTGATCATCCGTAATCATTCGCTATTAGCAAGCCTCACGTCCGGACGTTAGCTACAGGTGCGCACAAATCAAGGGAAAATCTCATAGCAATAGTAGCCTGCTATTCTTCCGGTTCCCATATTTCCAGTAGCAATGAAATGACAAAGAGGATGATATTCCTTGAAATGTTATTGTCGGCAAGATTTTCTAAAAATATTCGATCGCTTTAAAGTTATTCGAGTAATTCCTTCGTAGCTAGAATCTTAAGGAAACGGAGGTATTCTTTTCGAGCCAAACTAGAAGCCGAAGACGAGTAAACAGAGAAGAATTTCTCGAGCTAACCATACGCCTTTTGCCTTTTACAACTTTACCCATGGAAAAGAATACCTTCGGTTGCTTTTTCAATGTAAACCAATATTTACGATTACATTCTCTTTTTCTTATTTACTTGAATTAATGGATGCAATGAAAAAGAAAGAAATAGATAGATAGAGAGAGAGAAAGAGAGAGAGAGAGAGAGAGAGAGAGAAACAATGGTAGAAACGGTTTGAAATTTTATCAGCGAAAACGAGATAAATAAATAAGAACGTAAAAACGAAGTAGCGAAGTAGCGTTTTAGTTCGTATGCTCAAGGGAGACTGCGTAAACGAATACAACGGTATCGATTTGTAAAAGTTTAACGCTGTTTCTTTGTAGTTATATGATGCAATCACCATATCTAAGCAGCATTTTAAAGATATTGCGTTTACCAACGAATATCGACGTCATAGTTGATTGCTTACTTCACCGAAATCTTAGATATTTAGGGAAACCATCGAAGTCGACGATTTGTTGAAGTTTTATTAGACGTACGTATATCGAAGAGAGAACAGAGCTGAATGTTCCGAATTCTAGAGCGAGAAAACGACCGAGTGTGAATGGCTTCGTATGCTCTCGCTCTAATCACTCGTAATCATCCATACTCGACGATTTCCTGAATTCTGACGTTGGATACACGTGCGCTTTACCCGAATGGCTGTAATAGCTTGAAGGTACCGTCGCTTTAACCAACATTCACGAGTTCCGTTCAAAGTAACTCTACTCCTTGGTTTACCTAGCGAAATACTGAGTTATACATATATACATGTACGTTTTTAGATGAACATTATTTTTTCCTCTTTAAGACGAATATTCATTTCTATTATCTTGAGAATTTATCCCACGTATTAGTAAAGAAATTCATCTTATAAGCTTTCATATTGAACACTGACACCGTGAAATTTAATCCCAGAAACATTATTATTTAATTATTTCATAAATAAAGTCAGTGTTTCGGTTAATCAAACTTTCATCGAACAGAAAGCAATTTCTATCGGATTTTCTCTCTCTCTCTCTCTCTCTTTCTTCCTGTCTCTATTTCTTATTCCTTCTCCTGGCAAATAAGGTTCAATAAAACTTAGAATCGTGAAACTAGATAAGCATGAATAAGATAGGAAAAAGCGGAAAGTAGAAAATCGAGAGGAAATAAGCTAAAGGGATTCAAAATGTTCTTTATTCGATTTTAATGCACAAACCAATGAACGATTTCTAGTGGACGTATTACACATATTTTCAAAATATGTGTAAAACGCAGAACGTTTTCAATGTTACATAGACAACAGAAAATATATTCCATATGCGTATTTATATTAAAATAATCAAATTAGGTATATATATTATATTATATTGTAATATAATATATATAATTTCGGTCACCAGGTATATAAGTAACCTCTGTCACCCTATTTCCAACTCTCTTGTTCTTTCTTTCTCTCTTTTCCTGACTAGTTTCCAAGGACCATTGTCGTAGTCGACATCCAACATAGAACAGGATGTCATCTTTGGTTTCCTGATACTCGTACATACTTTTCTATGAAATAACCTTGTATATTATATATATATATTTATATATATAATATATGTACATATAAATATATAATATATATACATATATTATATATGAGAGACTGAAGTATTCGTGTAGTAGGAATATAAAAATACATACTAAAAAAGAATCTGTTAAGCATTAAATTAAATATGTACCAGTTACCAGAACAAGCGAATTGACAGAAATATTAGGAGATGAGAAATAAAAACCATGATCAGGATCATATGAAGAAATCTTTCATTCAGTGTCAATGTATACTGTATAGCATAATATGTATATATATAAGAAAAATTTCTGGACGTTGGATTTTATGACCACGGTATATCACAATTGTCCTATACGAGCTCATGTACGAGTACATGTATCAATATATACCTATATACCTGTGTATATATACATATATATATATATATATATATATATATATATACCTATATATTTACAATCAGTGGAAAGAAGAAATTTGTCTATTGAATCTCGTGGAAGGTAAAAGTCAGCAATTTGAATCGATTACTTTTTTTCTTGCAATTGATCCTGACGCGTGCGGGGTTCTAAAAACAAAAAGATTACATTGTAGGAACGTTTAACTGGAAACTACCTTTAGGAAAGATACACTTTGCTTGAAGCCACGTTCGACGTTCGTGAAATAACTCGTAAACTTTTACTGATTCTCTCGGATTTTTGTGGTTTTTCTGCTTTTAAGGAAATAAACGAAGTAAAGATGAAACTAGATTACGTCTTCTCATTCGTCTCGACTTTTATATTTATTTTTATTTCATGACGGTATCTATCAAGTAAAGCGTTTCTTCCAATAAAATCAATTTGCGATTGAGCGATTTGAAACTCATCGATGTTCGAATAATTGTATGAGTGTACGCAACAATTCGGATCGATGAAGAATTAAAAAATAGAGAGAAAAGAGAAAAATGAGAGAAAAAGGAAAGATAGAAGAACAAAGGAACAAAGAGAAAACCGAAAGACGAGTGAAAATGAAAATTAATCCAACAAACGAGGCAACGATTTGTATTCACAATGCGTGCCAATGCGCCACTTGCCGTAATTACCATTCGAGAATCGTAATCAAATACTGATGATAATATCATTGGCAGCACGGTGGAACGGATTTCTACAATGAACGTGTTAAACAATGAATACGAAAACCACGTTCGTATATTGCTGGCAATTAAACAAGCTCTTCTCGCTCTCTCTCTCTCTCTCTCTCTCTCTCTCTCTCTCTGTTTCTCTCTCTCTCTCTCTCTCTCTCTCTCTCTCTCTCTCTCCCTGTGTCTCTCTTTGTCTCTCTCTTTCTGTGTCCATTCTGGTATCCCATAACAGATTGCGGTCATTTAATCCTTTGTAGTTGAATTTTTTCCCGAACGCCGTAGGCGACGCACGATTTGACATATATACATCATATACGCTCGAATCTGGATCTGATTGTAATCGATAACTAAAATGCGTATGAACGTCGAAAAAATGTTGATAGCTCGAAACAAATATTACTCCATATGTTCCCAAAGGAATATATATATATATATATATGTTGAATAAAATTGACTGAAAAACGTGATAAGTATGCATAGACAGGTATATTTTTTAACGTTTTCTTTTTGTTCGTATTCGTAACATTTTGGAAATCATTCGTAAAAAAATTGGCGAAATCGTACAATCGACTTTAGAACTATTTCTGTGTAAAATCAAATTCGCACGACTTGTTATCGATTCGTATCGTATAATAATATAATGTATAATAATTGAAATGTATTTATTTTACTGACATGCAGCGAAAACTTGTGAACTTTTTGTATTTTAATCACGTTCGACGTACAAAAACCACGGGCAGAGAGAGAGAGAGAGAGAGAGAGAGAGAGGGAGAGAGAGAGAGAGATAACATTGGTCCCTATCGAGCTCGATTGTCTAGCAGTTCACTTTCGTTCGGCATGCAGCACATCGTCGTATCCTTTGTTATCTAAAGTACGTTCCCTGAGTTAAGAAAGTTTGCAAGGGAAGTTAAAAGTTCAATGTCCCGAGTATGAGAACAAAATAGAAGAAAGGAGAAGTAGAAGAGAGAGAAAGAGAGAGAGAGAGAGAGAGAGAGAGAGAGAGAGAGAGAGAGAGGAGAAGAAGAAAAAGAAAAAGATGTAGGTTGGAGGCAGAGAAAGTTAAAAGTCGTTGCTTTCTGCCTCGTTTCTTCACTCGTCTCAATGCCCTTCATCCTTTCTCACCACTAGCATTGAATGCCGTTAGATACGTGCAAGCGACTAACCTCACTGAAATCCTAGAAAGATAGAGATAGACAGATAAAGAAAGAAAGAGAGAAGAAAAATATATATAGAGAGAGAAAGAGAGAGAGAGAGATAAAGAGAGATAGAATAGAGAAAAAGAAAAGAAAAGGATAAAAAGGAGTTGAAGAAGGCCTTCGTTCGGTCGAACAGCAAGGAAATACCATCGGCAGCTGGTTGCTTCAGAAAATGTAAAATTCTCTTTAAATTCTCTTCTGGCTTCCTCGCCTTCTCTTTTTCAAACATACACACACACACACACACATACACACATGTATATATATATACTATTCCGATTTTTTTGCGTATTCTTTTATTTTTTGAAAGCTTCGAAGAAGGAAGAAAATTGGTATGATCCAAAATTCGACTTGTTGGCGTGCAATACCTTTTCAGAAAGTTCATTTAGTAGGTTTCGATGAGCAAAGATGAGTATAGTTTTCAAAAGATGAGAGAACGATGATGAAACTAGTGTCAAGAGTTAGGTAGGAAGAAAATTGTATAAGAAAGAGGAGAAAATGAAGAATGGAAGGAAAAATTCAGAGACCATTCCAACTCATTGAAGGGAAGATAACCACCTACGAACTAAAGAGAAAGGAAGAGAGAAAGAGAAAGAGAGAGAAAACATATTGGAACTTTAGAGTAGAAACGACTCGATAAATACACTTCAAAATGTACCGATGAAATAGAGAAAGACAGAGATAGAGAGAGAGAGAGAGAGAGAGAGAGAGAAAGAGAGAGAGAGAGAGAGAAAGAGAGAGAGAGAGAGAGAGAGAGAGAGAGACAGAGACGAAGAAGAACTTCTATCTGGAAGGAAGCACAAATTGAAGAGAACCTCTTTCCCAGTTTCTTTCGTTTTTCACCGTGAAAAAGCCTTCGCGAAAAATGATGACGTTTTCTCTGCCTCTCTTTCCTTATAAAGACGAGCCCTTCGCTCTCCTTGTCTCTGCTCTTCCACAATTGTCCAGCGACTTTCACCGGCTTGCTTTCAATGTCTTACTTGGTGCAATCAAACAGAGCTTAAGAGATAAAATGAGGGATAAATGATGGCATAGAGGGAGTAAGATCTTCTCTCTTTCCTTCTCTTTCTCTCTTTTTCACTCTCTCTCGTTTTCTCTCTTTTTCCTCTGTCTTTCTTAGCCGGGCAAATGGTCCTTTGAAACGCTTTCGGCGTTTATAGCAGCCAGTCGATGTCGTGAAAAGAGAGTTTCACCGTTCGAGCGAAGAAAGAAAAAAAAAAAAGAAAAGAAAAAAGAAAAAAGTCGTTGGAAGGAAAGAGGAAATCTCGAATAGCAGTTGCTTTCTTACATAAAATTATATCGTACCGTGATCGATCGCATTCGTATTTAAACGTCGATCGAATCTTCGTCCTGATTACTCATGAAACGAATAACATTCTATCTGTATCTCTTTCCCTTTTTATCTCGTTTCCCTCGAAAAGGATTCTCTCGAGAATACTTATCGCGAAGAGACTCTTTTAAAGAAACGAATTCGGTTCGTTTTAACCAATGAAGAACCGACGTTTTAGAATTCATTTCGAAAAAGCGACGCTTAGGGAAGAGAATAAGTATACCTACTTCTTCTTTCTGGCACTCGACTAACTCCCGACTAAATAATTAACTTCACTTTCAGTAAAGAATATTGCAAACTTGACGATGAGAATTGAATGAATTTCTAAAACCGTCTCGTGCATCGATAAACCGTTTCTCTTCAAAATGTGAATAAGGTTACGTTTTATCGGTACTTCGTTGAATAAAAAGAGAACATCTCTAAGAAAAAAGAAGAAGAAGAAGAAAAAGAAGAAAAAGAAGATGAAGAAGAAAAAGTAGAAGAAGACAAGGAAGGAAAAAAAGAGAAGAAAGGAAGTCGATGAATCGTAAAAGAAATCGGTTATAAATTCAAACGATTCGCTTTGTACATATGTTAGACGAACATGTACCTTTAGATAGGAAGGACAGTAACGCAAAGGGACGATAGCGTGCTCGTTCGGTACGACATGGTTTCTCTCCTTGGAGAGGGTTGGACTTCCTGTGCAAAGGCTAATTACTTACCCCGTATCTTCGGTGACTCGAGCTGCACTGGTTTCTGACAGAAGCTACGCTTACCATAAATCTTCAACCGCAGTAGAGTTAAGACGAAGTGAAAATGTGTACAAGCTGAATTTCTCTCTTGCTCTTACCACGTTGATCTTGCCCTTATTCTCTAACTCCAATCGAGTCGTACGCCTGTTCCATATATGGTTCTAGTGAATAGCATGATTAATCTGTCGGTTAGCCATCTTACTTTTTCTCTCTTTCCATTCTTCCTTCCTTCCTTCCTTTTCTTTGTTTCTTTCTCTCTCTCTCTCTTGCCTCTTCGAGGAGACAGATAGTATCCGTCGGATATTAAAAAGACAACAGATTTTTTAATGAATGTCTTACGTTTGAAAGAACTCGGCGACCCGATGTCTCGCCAACGACATGGTTACCTCCTATATTCCAAGAGTTACACGTACGTTTTTTCGAGAAAGGAAATACTATGTTAGAACCTTTTGCCGCATCTTCCTTTAAAATGGCACATGTATATCTTTTTTGAACGTTATTATATATACTCGCGCGTACATACGCACGTATGTACACATACGCATGTAACAAGAGAATGAACTCATCAATTTTTTATAAATTAAGATATTGCTTGTTAATAGGTATCGAACAACAGATATCAATGTGTTTTTATTGTGTATTGTGTACTGTCAATAATATGTCCAAATTTGATTAAATAATGAACAATGACAGACTGTACAGGTGTGCCCATAATTATTTTCAAAAGCGAACATCGATTTTCAATAACAATGGGTTTCTTCTCGTGATCTACCAGTAGTACTCTCTCATCAAGTTGCCTCGTAGTTATCAAAGATCCATCCATCTAGCAATCAGAACGCAGTAACGAATATATATCATGTCTCGTGACTTTGTTCCTTCTCAGAATACTCATGCGTTCTAGTGGATATCCGTGTATGCGTGAGAGAAAGAGAAAGAGAGAGAGAGAGAGAGAGAGAGAGAGAGAGAGAGAGAGAGAGAGAGTTGAGGTCGTTCAAGTTATGTTGCACGAGAGACTGTATCAAACGATGTTGCTGATTGTATCTCTGCACAATATGTTACGTCAGAAGGAAATGCGAATGCCGTGCCGCGTGGTGAACCCAACCAGACGAACGTTGTTTCCCGTTACCATTGCCCGTGGGACGAGAAAGTGCATAGGGTGGAAGAGAGGGTTGGAGACACCCCTTGGAGACGCAATCCTCGGTGATCGTAGTTCCCCAGCTTAATGCAATATCGTATGGCGAAATCTAAATCTACATTCGTCACTATGGTTATCAGAAACCGGCTTATGATACAAATAATTTTAGTTTAGTTTAGGAATTGACGAATTTTAATATTTGATATAAAATATCGCAACAGCGATTTTATTATATTTAATATCTTTATGATTTATATGAATATTCGAAAAATGTTACTTTCGACGATTTAAAAAATTCAATTTAAAATTGAAAGGCGAAGTCACTTTTACTATATGCTTCATATAGTAATAATATTGTATTTAATACTTCGAGTTATATATTAATTTATGTTGTATAGTATTCAAATAGAAAGGGAAAGAGAGAGAGAGAGAGAGAGAGAGAGAGAGAGAGAGAGAGAGAGAGAGAGAGAGAGGAGAGAGACAGAAAGAGAAAGAGAGAATGAGGAAAAATGGAAGAATGAGCGATGTTAATGAGGCTTCTCGGTCGTTCGAAAAGCGCATAGGTGTTGGAAATGTATCGAAGGTCGTCCGTATGATACTAGCACGTTGCACATCGAGTGTACTTGTGTTGGTGGACATGGCAATTACAAAGGTGAAACGGATGAAAGCGCGAGCCCGTAAAACAGTGGAATCCGTACGACGATTAAACTGAAAGCGCATTTGCAGATAAATTTCCCCTCCTGCCATCTAAAGGTAGTAAAGAGTAAATTAAGTTAAATGCTGCAGATTTAATTGCTCGACCCATGGTCGTTTTACATAGCTGCTCGTTATGTTTGGTCCAGGATACGACCTATAGTAATCTGAAACTATTAGTTACCGGACACTTGCGATTAATCCGTAGAACGAGTTACTTGAGTAGGCTCTTCGATTTGTTAATTAATTAAAAGACATCAGGAATACGATCGTAATGTTATTTCTTTCAGACCGAGCAATTTCAGACTTGAAAAAAAAATATCGGCGGAAATATCAAAATACTATGATCAAGAGTTTTCAAAACAATTTCAAAGAATAACAATTTCAAAGAAATCAACATAGATTTTGAAGTGTAATTATAAATAGGAAAGAGAAAGAGAGAGAGAGAGAGAGAGAGAGAGAGAGAGAGAGAGAGAGAGAGAGAGAGAGAGAGAACGCGAAAGGTAGGTGTTAAGTGAATCCAAAATACATGGCTTGTGACATCAATGTCGACTGTATGTAAGTATGTGTATATATATATATATATATATATATATATATATATACACACACAAGCACTTAGAGATATATGTAAAGGAAGCCGTACTCCGTCGAAGCATCCCTTTGTAAGAGGTTACTGGTTAATTATATCTTACTCCCGCACCTCCCATTTCGACCTATCGTATGCTCGCCCACTACGTTTTCATAGATGCTTCCTCACATTCACAGTAATACGATATATGTACATATATACATTTTGGACAGGTGCTGCGTGATAGGCTAATGGCTTCGTCTTTAGGATAGGGTGTCTTTCGTGCTTTGAAGCTATGACGAAGACGCATTAAAGCTAAATCCACCCTCCATTGTTCAAAGTAACGTATTATTTTCGTCCGTCTTTAATCATTTCCAAATGACATATGACGAGGACAAAAATTCTAAAATATATGAGGTGTTTCGTAAACGAATGATCACCAAACATTGAGAGACAATAGATACGATATAAATCATTTACGATTGCGATGTCACTTTAGAGATAAATCAAAAGAGAAAAAATACAATTTCAACAATTTCCGTAATCTCTACTGCGATACTCAATGAAAATTTTAATACAATGTATAAAGTTTTATCTTGCAATATATCTTTCGATATATATATATATATATATATATATATATATATATATATATTCGCAGAATTGAAATTCATAGAGAAATAAATTTCTTCTTACTTGCTCAACAAGTTCCCCTGTTGACAAGATAGAAATATATTATTGTGATTCAAGAAAGCAAAACGATACATCCAGTTAGAATGTATTTAATCTTGAGCAAAGGGAGTCTTAAAGGAAAGCTTGTACTCTCAGGAAGCGTAACCTTTACCATCGAACACAAGGCTAATTACAGTGGAATCCCGTGAGTCCAACTTTGAAATGACGGGACGAAGTTCGGCTAGTGTGTTGGTTCTCACACGCGAAAGCTTATTCCTCGGCCACAGCAGGTTGCAGGTGTCTTCTGGTGATAGGATTCATCGCGATGCAACGCGATAGCCTCGCTTGTAGCACGTAGCACGTTGAATATATAGCCTTAACCTACGACGGAAACTCGAATTGTTGCTGGCTCGCTTATGCACTTAGGTACCTCGAGAATCTACTGGGAAACTAAAGTCAGAGATCTCCATGAATTATACTCTTAAGAATGGAGCTTCAACGATAATACCTAAAATCTGAATTATAAGCTTTATGAATTAGAATCTGTATATTCTCTCACGTTCACATAAGAAAATATTATATACATAAATGTAATAACATCAAGAAAATAATATTTAAGAATACATTAGACTTTATTGTTTCGTGCTTCTTGGATAGTTCCATTTAATCTCTTCGATCGAGACCTTTCGAAGATCGTAAACACTGTTTTATTAAGGAATGAGGAGGACGAAAACGTCCTCGAGGTCTCGGCTACTTTGTGTGTGTGCTGTTGAAGTAAACAAACGAACGAAACTACGGAACGTAAAGAGATCGTTCAAAGGAAAGGAGAGGTAGAGACAGAGAGAGAGAGAGAGAGAGAGAGAGAGAGAGAGAGAGAGAGAGAGAGAGAGAGAGAGAGAGAGAGAGAGAAAGATAGAGAGAGAAAGAGAGATCTACTTGCTCTTCAAGACGGGTCACGTTGAAATGTTACTCTCAATGAAGGAATGGAACAAGAAAGATAATGAAAGAGAAAGAGAGAGAGTAAGAGAAAGAGAGATAGAGAGAACTTGTACGAAAGCGTCACACCGATGAAACAACTTTCGTCGTTGGATTTAACGTAAAACGCGTGGATGCTGAAGAGCGTGGATCAACGAAGAGAATTTCTACGATCCGTGAAGTTACTGTTTATCGTTACTACCATGAAAATTGTTATTATGTATGTCCGGATGGAACATGACGGAATGAAATTCGTCGATCGTTAAGTATTTGCTACGAGTGAGTATCCGTCTAATATCGAATTTCTCTATATAGAAATATCCAAATATCTTTCTTTAAAGCTTCATCTTAGAGATACGTCGATGTAATCTAAATTAAAAATAATATTCTAAATTAAAAAGAATATAATTAAATTGTTCAATTTTAGGATTATAGCATTAACGTCTGTGGATGATCTCAATGATTATTATGGGAAACGTGAAATATTTTAAAAGTGAAATTTAAAAGCTACCACTACCATCATCATCATCATCATCATCATCATCATCATCATCATCATCATCATCGAGATTCATAGTGTGTAGTCTCTTCTATATAAAACGATATCGAGTAATCAAGTTTAACCGGTTTGAACGAAAAACGCGTTATCGATCGTGGAACAGATTGGAGACATTAGAGAACAACGAATAGCGCTCGTTTTTCGATAAACGCGTTATCCTGTTCGATAAAATGAACGATACCACGTGCCAACGATCTCTCCCTCCCTCTCTCTCTCTCTCTCTCTCTCTCTATCTATCTATCTATCTCTCTATTTCTCTCTCTTTTTCTATGTTTTTCTCTGGTATAATCCCTCCAGAATCGTAATATTTTCCGAAATGTTACTGTATCTTCATTCATCTGAAATCTATCTTCGACGAACGAAACATCCCTTGAAATTATATCCCTTCATGTTATTCGCTCGTGAAACTATTACAAAGTAACGATCGATGCGTATTGCTCGTTGTAACGATACAATGCTACAGAGCGGTGCTGAAGCGTTGCTTGTAAGAGCGAATTCCCTGCTGGTTTCAAAGACAATAGGCTTTGAACGTGGCACAAACGTAATGAGACATTACGAAGACGTTAATGTTCATCAGAAGTTTCTCTCCACTTGTTCGATAAAATTATTTGTTTCACATATCTTTCTTATTTAATCGATTAATTGCAATCATTTTTACATCATTTACAAATATAAATATGTAATAGATATAGTAATAGAATATAGCTAATTAAATAATAGATAAGTACTTTTATTTTATTTCTTTTTGTATATTATTCTATCTATATTTTTCTCCTCGAAAACTGTTGTTTCTAATATCAAAGTTTCATAAGTACAAAACTTCATCGCGTAGGTCGGGTTATACGTATAGTATCCTTCACATTCTGAATTTGTCATAGCGACACTTTACCTCAACTCTGTCTCTCTCTCTCTCTCTCTCTCTCTCTCTCTCTCTCTCTCTCTCTCTCCATCTCGATGTTCTCGAATATCGCTAAACCGTTAGACGAAGAAACTTTTACTCGTTTCCTCGCCACGGCTTGTCGCATAATAGGGTATACTAGAGCCATTTATCCTAGGTACATTATCGTGAGACTTTGCGAAACAAACGAGGCTTTTATTATGTTAAAACGATCATACCGTTCAAAATGACTACCGCTTCTTATGATCTTTCAATTTTCTACGCTTCCTTCTCTAATCGTTATTGAATAAAATATAGAGACGTGGTACGAACGTTCGTTTCATACATCGAGATAGAACATAATAAAAATTTATAATTCATTTTAATTTTGAAATTATGTGGTTTTTGTTCTCTTATCGAAACGATAGGTATTTTTCGATGAAATTATAAAACGTTGATCGGTAAGATGAAAAGAAAAATAAAAGAAAATTGATTGCCAAGGGGGAAAAAAGAAAGAGATATTATACCCGCAAGATTTCATCTCCAGGAATTGTACCATAGCTTCCTATTCTAGATATTTAATTCTTACTAGAGGAAAGTCCTGGGAATGTATAGACGCCCGTCGTAATTAGGCGCACTCATAATCGTCTGGGGAAAACCATGGCGTTGTCGGTTGGAGTAATGGTAAACCGGTGGCAAGATCCTCGAAATTGGAATTCCAAGAAGGTTTGCCTTCTTAAATGCTCGAATCGTGATGGTATTTCAATAAACCACTCGTTCGTCGCCGTGTGGAGCATTATATGACGTGAGATCGCATTTTGATATGTATTTGTAAATATTTTAGAAATATTTATGGCAATTCGATCTTGACAATCGATCTTCGAAATTTATTTTAATTCTTAATAATAGCATTTATGACTATATTACATCATAGTCAAATCAAAAAGTTTAAATAACAGATTGCATTTTATACATACACGACGTGAATGATTTCTCGTACTCCGAGCTATGAGACAGAGATAATGACGGTAAATATAATGACAAATCATTCGGAAAAATGAATTATTTTTTAATGGAACGAAATGGAATCATCGAGCAATGTGGAAAGAAATCCGTGCAAATAATTTATCTCCTTTCTAGTCTTCCCTCATTTTTCTCAATCGTCTCAATTGCACTGGGAGTGTTGTTGGTAAAAGAGAACTGGACGATCGTCTTTCCTTTTCTCTAGTCGTTCTCGTATACGTAAACACATAGAGAAAAAGAATGAAAGAGACAAATGTTAGTTTCGTCTTTGTCACTCGGCAAATTCCAAGATTAAGAGCTTTTATCTTGATAGAGTTACTCTTAAAAAGGAGAAAGGAAATTGGAAGTAAGGGAACGTATGAAGAGATAAATCTTTAAGAAAAATGTCTTTTCGTTTTTACATTTAACATTCATCAAAGAAAAATATATATGAGCAAACTATATGCAATAATTTTGCTTGTTAGAAATTTACGAGGTAATCACGTGAGTTTTCTTTGATACAAAAGCTTGGATTAGAAACAAAGAATAGAACCAATCGATTTGAGAAACTTATTCAACTTTGAGAACCTTTCAGGCTTATTAACGTCACGCTACTAATTTCGCCGATTTCATTCCGCCTTCCTCATCTTTGTGAGTTCCTCTTTTACACGTCGACGTAGTTCCATGACGACTATTCACTCTCCTCGAGCATTCTTCCATTTTCGAACACACAGGAACCACGAACTCTCTTTAACCTCCACCGCACGTTCACCTTTCTTGCTGAGGAATTTCTTTCTTTTTCTCTTTCTTTCTCTCTCTCTTTCTCTCTTTCCTTCTTTCTCTCTTTATCTTTCTTTCTTTCTTTCGCTCTATTTATCTCGCTATTATATGCTTCCGAATGGGCGAAGAGATTAGAAAAAGGTTTTTACGGAGCTTTTCTCAACCGCACCCTTCTCCTTCAATCCACTGTAAGCTCTTTGTTCGGAACACTATAAGGGTCAGTAACCACGAATTATTTGGACAAAAAGATTTGCGTAATACCCCATAAAACGATACATAAAACGTAACTTTAGTCCTTTCTTTTTTCTCACATTGTTTGATGAATCCATTATGTACAAGCGGTTCAATTTCTTCGATTTAATTTGCAAACCAATAGAGTTTAATCGAATGTATTTCTAAATCAGATCAGGATAAAGTGTTGGCATTTTCATTGAGCAATTATTTTTCTTGGGCTTTGCCCCAGAGCTTAAGGATAATACTCTTGCGAAAGAGTCGTGCTTTGGAAAAGAAAACTAAACGGAGGTATACACACACACACACACACACACACACACACACATACGGAGCTATATCACATATATATATATCGAGAAAGAAAGAGGAAAAAGAGAGAAAGATAGACTCGAATAAAATATTTCAGACATTAAAACCCCTCTATTTCTTTGTCTCGTCGCGACTAAATCTCAGTACAGGGAATTCGTGTAGAAAGTACCACCAAAAAGATACCTTTCGAAAGTCAATAAACTCAAGCTTCCTTCGTAGATTTAAAAAGGAAAATAAACTCAACAAAGACGCGTGGAATGGTACGAGAGTTTGCTCGATTTTGCTACATTTTTCGAGAGGAATTCGCGTTACGATGAGATTTCTAAGTACTTAGTTACGAGAAAGAGTGTAAAAGCAATCTCTGTCTATCTCACCCTTTTAGATGATTCTTTGTAAAATGATAGAATGTGTCGTACCATGGAAATTGTATACAACGTTCGGTCCACCATCGATGTTATCTCACGCAAAAATCGTTTCAACCTATATCGATAGGATCAACAAAGCCACGACAAAGAATAGAAAAACTTGTCTCTAGAAGAGAAAGATCGATGTTACGATAGAGTATAAGGAAGATATCTCTCTCTTTCTCTCTCGTTTTCTTATATGAGACGCTTCTTCGAGTGGAAAATTTCTACCGGTCACTAGTCTTTATGAATATTTTCAAAACCCTAGATATCGTGTTACGAGGCAATATCGAGAAATTGGAGGTTACCCTTTTGCATTCCTCTCTCATAGATTCCTTTACGGAATACATTGAACGTTATCATAATCGTCATATAAGAAAAATCTTGATCATTGTTCTCGTCTTAATATTAGAATATCTATTTTGAAGGAAATAAGATTCTTTCTTTAAATTCAACATTAGGTTGGTTCGTAAATGATAATGATAATGAATTTGTACGATCGAAGGAGAGAGAGAGAGAGAGAGAGAGAGAGAGAGAGAGAGAGAGAGAGAGAGAGAGAGAGAGAGAGAAGACCAGCCGTAGAAATCGCTGAAAGAAATCACTCGGACAATGGCGACTTTTGTAGTTGAACGGTGACGACATTCGCTGTTAGCTATAAAGTGAGAATATCAGGGTTCAACGTCAGATCCAAGAGCAGCGAAGTGAGAAGAGAATCCTGATGACGTTCCGATATAATGGCATAAGAGAGTGGGAGAGAAAGAGAGAGAGAGAAAACTATGCTTCTGTTCGACGGAGAGAAACTTCATGGATCGCAAAAGTTTTATCAAGCGTTTTTCCTAAGCGTCGGAGAGACGTTTAGAAAAGTAGATTAAATGGAAGAGTCCGTCGTCGTTAATTTTGCACGGCGTGTATAATCATTCGTGTGACGTCAGATCGCAGAATTAATTAAACGCACCAATTTATGTTCGCCTCATTAATAAAGACCATTTAACGAAAATTCTGTATTATCGATGAGATCGTGTTCTAGTTTATATATTTACTTGTTTTATAAGAGATGTCGTTTAAATTTTATTTACTATTCGTTAGTGATTATTAGGGAATTAATTATAGGTATTTTCGTCCCGTAGATTTACGAAAATATCAATAAACTTCGCTGTCGCTGATTAAAACTCATAAAATTAATTTTCAACATGCATAAAATATATCTGCGATTATATGCTTTACAAATCCTCTTTACGATTGTCTTTTATGTAAAAGTGTTATATTATCATAAATTTGTAAAAAATTCATGAGTTTATATAAAACGAATTTAATATTTTAAATATTTATCGGATTACATACCATGCGGTATTCATTGTACCTATTCTACAGTTTTAAAAAGGAAATCTCATTATAATAAAAAATTCACAATAATGGATCATTAACAAAGGGATAATATTTTAATGTTTGAAAGTATTGATTCGTATACGTATGTGTATATACGATTAAAAAATCGAAGTGATCGCATTACTTTCTATCTGCAACATAGCAATATCACTCTGAATGAAGTGTAGAAGCAACGAACCGAGGTGGGAAGCTGGATGACAAGTGATACGATATCTGAAGAAACGTGAAAGTCGGATTCGTTGGGACAAAAATTTTTCATAGATCGACTTGTACCGTGAGCGTTACGAAAAGCCATGTATTTCTTTTTTTCTTTTTTCTTTTTTTTTTTCTTTTTATTTCCTCGCGATCGCGACGTATAGAGTTTTTTAATCATCGACATATATAAATCAGAGACATCAATCCGTGTATCATTCGATGCAGGGCATGTTGCAATCAACGTTTTGATCAAACCCATTAGTACGAAGCTTCCTTCGGATTGCTTTCAATTATGAGTGTAGTTTATTTTTCAATTCAAATACGCCGCATCGTCATGAAATATTCATATTAGAGAACGAACGAGGAATATCGAAATCCTATGGATAAAAACAATTTACCCCTTGTATGTTTATCCGAGCGTTATCCATTTCAAAGAAAGCAGCATATTTTAGGATACTTGAGCGTACCTAGAACTACAAGATATAAATAATTCATGCATGCGAGTGGTGTGCGTTTTACACGATCGCGAACACGTCGAGTAATCGCGAGATGTGTCAGGAGTAGCACACTTCTTGTAACTAAGTTCTAGACGTCTGCGTATCGTATACGTATATGAGCTTTATGCGTTCGGTGGCTTTTGAGAAGCTTTCAAAGCGCCATCCTTTTACAGCTGGCAATAACCAGCGTCGTTATACGTGCGTCGTTAAACCTTAACGCGATGAAAGCTGGATAGAAACAAAAGAGGGAGAGAAAGATAGATAGAGAATGAAAAAGAAAAAAAGAGTAAGAGAAGATCCTTTTTCTTCTGGCAAGGAAAGAAGGTGGCAACATTCTGCCAGTATCTATCTAAAGCTGATAATAATCTTTTTCTTCATTGAGGTATACCACATCGAATCACATTTCTCGTTTTATGTTTCACGTGCAAGCATTCTTGCCAAGAAAAAATACTGACTATATATTGCATGAATAATTCGTCTTTATGATACCACGTACGTTTCCCTACCACCTTTCTATCTTATTAAATTTTACAACAAACGATCGACTAATTCTATTACTGTTTTACTAGTGATCTTCTTACGTACGAATTTTTCACGTCGGATAGCGTAGCTCTATATCGGTACAGGTTCCACTCGAATCTCAGGAAGGAGCTCGATCTTGGAAGAAAGATTGAAAAATAGAAGGCGAATCGTGAAGAGAGTTCAATGTGATCGTCGATAAAATTCACCAAGAAAGCTCGATGGGTCGTTCCTCTTCTTCCTTTTCTTCCTCTTCTTCATTCTCTTCCTGTTCTTCTTCTTCTATCTTCTATCTTCTTAAGAACACCTCCCAATGCCCAAAGAGATTTATAGTTTGCTTATGACATGAACGAGTATTCTCTAAAGTAATACACCTATATTATAGGCTTCTCACAATGTAGAAACAATGTAAAATGTGTGTGTTTATGTGTGTGTATATGAAAGAGAGAGAAAGAGGGAGAGAGAGAAAGAGGGAGAGAGAGAGAGAGAGAGAGAGAGAAGAGAGGAGGAGGTCTTTGCAACGCCTTGCAGCATTCTCGAGCATGTAGTATATACAGAATATCGAGAAGGGCCGGCATAGGTGCACTCGATCGGTATAAGGGCTATGGTCCTCTCGATCGATGAAGGTACAATAGAAATAGAGAGAGATAGAATACTCCATCGAGTTCGCCGTTCACACACATTCATATTATTTTCTCTTCGTGTATGTACGTACTTGTATAAGCTTATAAAGCTCCCGATAAATCGTTCCTGTGTGTTTTATGCTACATATCTCGAGGAGGACGAATATGAGAGAGGGAAAAAGAGGATCGAGGGCAACCAACCCTCTCGTTGGCGATCGTTGCCAACCCATCGTTTCGATCGAACACTCTTTCATAGAGAACATCCACGCATTCAGTGTTTTCGGTCTTTGACCTATGACATCACTGAAACTCGGTCAAATATGCTAATGTTATGCGCGTATTTATTTTTAAGGAGATAAAGATGAATATCTAGTTATACCTTCGTATGCGCTTGAAACGATAACATCAGAACTTTAATAGATATTTGTAAAGTTTGTTTCTCTTTTTTTTCTTTTTTTAAGAACCTTGAAAATTCTTCTTACAAGTATTAAAATCAAACCTTCGAAGATAAACTTTTTATGAATGATTATTTGATTATTGTTTGTTTTTTTATTTTTATTCTATTTTTTTCTATAGAGCTAGTTCATTTACCAACTTAAATTTCTCGACGTACAAGTGGATAATAAAATCATTTCATGTAAAATATTATACTTAACGAGTCACATGTCGGAGCGAGTGAAGACAAACATTGATATTAACGAAGTCTATTATGTTAGATAATAGACGACGAAATTTCTCTTGGTGGATCGTACTAATCCGACACAGGTACGAACATCTATACGGATATAATACATGAGTCTCTATATCCATGTTGGTTATGCGCATAAATTATCTGCATGGTCACGTGCACGTTCACATATGGACCGTAGTTTCCTTAAAAGAAATACAAGCAAAATTATTCTATCTTGTCTTTTATAAACTTTCGTATGTTCTAAAAAGAAGATCGAAATGTCTTCATTTAAATGGAGGTAAAAGGACGTGAATTTCTTTGTAAGAAAAAAAGAAAAAAAAAAAAAGAAAAGGAAGAGAAGAAAAAAGTTAAGTATAAAACTAAATTTGACTATAGAAAACTTTTCCTTCATACGTCAAAAATTTGAAGAACATTTAATATCCATCTCGAGTTTATGAATAGACACGGTTGATAAACTGAAAGCAATAAAAGAGAAGAGAGGACAGGAAGAAGGTGAGTGTGGAGAGTAACTCGATGAATTTTGCTAGCTTTTGTAGCTCCTACAAATTGCTTGAAATTCGTCGAAGAACATGGAGCGAAGAAAGAGGGAGAGAAAGCGAGAGAGAGAGAGTGAGAGACAGAGAGAGATTCTAGTTTTACAGTTTAAGTGAAGATCGTTGGCTGGTTGCTCCAACTTGATAGAGAGCTATGAATGAAGCGACTTTGGGGTAAGAGCTTCATAGGATCCCACGGGTCTGGTCGGTAAGCCAATATTGTATTTACATGGTTAAATTAGTTACGCCAACGAGGACCAAGCAACAGCGAATATATCGTAGCTACCCGTCGTTCGTTCATGCATAGACACGAGCATCTTGCCGATCGAACTTCTGAGAGTCAGTCGAAGTTTCCAACGATCAAGGCTTGGAGTGGAACGAAGTATAGTCAGAGAAAAGAGCATACCTTAGCACACTTCCCGAAAACTTTAGCCGATCATCTGGAATACGGAAATATTTCCCATCGTTTCAACGTCTCGTTCGTTAATCTCTTTATTTTCAAGACAAAAATTGTTTCTATTATCGTCTCATTTAAAAATCGAACCGATGACAAATATTCGGGATGCCAACTTGAATTAATTTTGTTTTTTTTAAAGTTCATCCAGTAGAAAAGATCTTTTTTATTCAACATTAAATTGCGTAAAACATAATTGCTGATATTTCTTACATCGTCTTAGAAAAACAAAGTTACGAAAATAGAAAGAAAAATATCTTTCATTCTTCGAAATTCTTATCGGTTAATCGTTGACCACGAATTTGTATTCAATCCCGATCTCGGGGTAGAACAGGAGATAGATCGAATGTCAGACCAGACATTTCTTCGACAATAGACGAAGACAAAGACTATCTCGTTGAAAGAATTACATTGTTCGTCGTGCGAAAGACACGAGAAACGAACCGTGAGCCGATCGAATTTTTCCTCGAACGTTCAATCGTTCGGCAGTATCTGGTGAGTTCCTTAAAGATGTTTGGACGTTTAACCAGTGGTAAGAAGAAACCAAACTACTGACTTCCCTTTTTCGAAGAGTAATAGATACTCCACGTTACAGGAGAACTATCAAGATAAACGATAGGACACATTGGAACGAGAGGAATCTCTCTCTCTTTCTTTTTCTCCCTCCTCTTCGTGTTTCGTCGAGAGGGAAAGCTTGGTCATGGTGTCGATGTGAGTTTTCTCTGTAGATATATTGGATGAACGTCGTTGCGAAAGACTTGGAGAGTTCCTTTGGGACATTCTCGTAATTTTCTTCTTCGAGAAGTTCGATGTCTTCTTTAAAAAGAACGGACATTGTCTAGTCGATCGTTATTCTTCAAGGTTGGAAATAAATTCTTATCTTTATTCCTATATTCCTTATTAACAAATAGTTGAAAATGTATCTTTTGTTAATATTTTAGGAAGGTTAGAATCTCTACTTAGTTTACGACATGTTTCCCGACAAATAAACTTCAGGAAACATCCACTCGTTGTAACAACTACCTCGCTAGGATTCTCATCGAATCACGTGCTGACTCGCCTCGTCGAATTCGCCAAGCATAAAAGTCGAAGTGAAGAAGTCAGCCGACTCGGACTCGTATTCACGAGTTCAGCCCACGTCGAGGAAGAAGAGTCCGTTGGTACGGAAGAGATTGCACTGGTTGTCGACGTTCGTCTTACCTTCTCTCTCTCTCTCTTTCTTTTCTATTCTTTATTTCCGCATTTCAGTTCAAGGGAGTTCTCTGAACAAGGAACCAAAGGAGAGAACGAGAAAGAGAGAAAAGAGAGAGAGAGAGAGAGAGAGAAATAGATGGATAGGAAATATGAGAAAGAGAAAGAGAGAGAGAGAGAGAGAGAGAGAGAGACGAGAGAGAGAGAGAGAGACGAGAGAGAGAGAGAGAGAGAGAGACGAGAGAGAGAAAGACGGAGAGACACAAGAGAAAAAATAAAAAAAAAAGAGGAATAGGTGGAAGACAAGCTGGCGCTTTATTTTCGCAGAAATTTCTTTGAAACGTGGACTGAGGATGGAAGCAGGGTGACTAAAGGGAAAGAGGGTAACTCTTAGTAGAGACTACTCGGCTTCCGAACGAATACGTCACCGTATACGTGCCTTCTTCGTTCGCGCTCGTTGACACAAAACTAACACGGCTTTTCGTATTTTCGTACATTCTCTCTCGTTTGTCCTCCTTTTAGCATGCCATTCACGGGACTACATACTAGAAGATGAGAGAAAGAAGAAGAAGGATCTTTATCGATTGTCGAAACACACTTGAATCGACTCACGCTTCCCAAGAGACACGTACGGTAAAAGAGATTTCCTTGAAATTGCTCAAATATACGAGAACGTGCAACGTGTCTATGTGTTTCAGTTTAAACGTCGGTACTTACTACTGACTCGTATCTTCTTCACGATCACTTACTACTGTCCGTTTCACGTCGACTCCTTTTCTTCAAGAATTTAACTACAATAATCCCTTCGGAATCTTTAGAATCTCCTTTATCGTTTATATATATATATATATATATATATATATATATATATATATATATATAT